>NC_141937.1:18362382-18664400 GCF_057802395.1 Ceratotherium simum simum | reverse complement strand
AGAATAACATACTTAATGAAATGATATTTCTAAAAAATGAGAACAAAATTTTTTTCAGAAAAACCAAAGCAAATATTATTCATTATAATCATGTCTGTATTATGAAAAATATTTATAGAAGTCCTTCAGGCAGAATGAAAATGACCCCAGATGGAAATTTTGATCCACACAAAGGAATGAAATGTGTTAGAAAAGGTAAATATCTGAATGTATATAAAAGATATTTTTACTCTTTTTATTTTCCTTAAATAATATTGAGTGTTCAATTCAAAATATGGTGTTATTGTGAAGTTTAGAACACGTATAGAGTTAAAATATTTGGAAACAATACTCAAAGGATAAAAGGAAAAAATGGAACTATATTATTATGCTTCTTACATTATATATTGAAAGTGTATAATATTTGAAGATAAACTGTGAAAATTTAAAAATGTGTATTATAAACTCTAGAACAGTCATTAAAAATAAAATAGGCATAATTAATGAGGCAATAGAATAGACAAAATGAAACTTTTGGTGAGTTGCATTAAACTTACATTAAAAAATAATATTTCATGATTGCATAGGATTTATCACAGAAACACTTACATGGACCAACATTTGGAAATCCATTAATGTAATGTATTCAACTGAAGAAAGAAAATCAAACACTGTTTGATCATCTCAAAAATGCTGAAATGATTTTGATAAATGAAATTGAATGGTAATTTCTCATGAAGAGCTTTATCAAATTATGAAGAGAAAGAAACTTGCTAATTTTGAGTTGTCAATATATCCCCCCACCAATGAAGGGTGTCAAACTTTAGCAAATATTATATTAAATAATGACACTTTGGAAACATTTCCATACTGGCCAAGAACTAAATAATGATACTCTTTGTCAGTAATGTTGTGTAGATTTCAGCCAATGCAAAAAGACTAATGAAATAAATAAGTGTAAACCTTGGGAAGAAAAGGACACAACTTGTAATTATCTGCAGGTGATAAAATATTCCTTTCTTTTAAAAAATACAAAAAAATCATCAAAAAACAATTGTCAGAATATGAGAATTAAGAAATATGACCAGAAAACGTATCAGTGTATAACAATCAAAGTCTTTCCAATGAGTTAAGAACAACCAATTAGAAAATTTTCAGTAAAAACATTAAGATATGAAGAAGAAATCAAACCCTTCCACACAAGACCTACATGCTGCAGGTGCTAAAACTTAACTGAAAGACCATAAAAGGAATTATGAACAAATTGAGGGAAAAGCAATATTCTTGGATGAGAAGACACAACTTTAAAGGTATTATCTACTTAGGCGTGGTGAGAAGCAAGTGGGGATGTATTAAGTGGTCAAGGCGAATTCGAATTCTATGCCTTGAGCAACTTTGTGGTTGGTGAGGTCATTAGATAGGTTTTCTACAACAAGGAAAATGTCATGGAATAACTAGGATGGGAAATGTATTTGATCTCAGACTAGAACACTGGAAAAAATGTCAAAGGCAAAAACAATGGATAAATCTGACTCCGTAAAAAAATACTTTATGTCAAAAATAGAAAGCATAATTAAAAAAATAATAAACTGGATATAAGCTTTGCATTATCCAAAAGAATGGAATCTGTAGATATAACCAAATTGATACAATTTGAATTTGTGCTACTCACAAGTGCGCTTCCTGAAATTTTAGATATCTGGATTTCACTGACTAAAACTGGAAGTTTTTTTGATTCCAGGGCAGCATAAATTTGTTGATTTGTATTCAAATGTTCTACAGATAATAAGGCTTACATACTGTGTCTGTGTGTAATTATTCACTTTGCCAATTCCCACAGTCTGAGTTCAAATACCTATAATCAAGAATTTGATTCAACTAGCTTGTATATTTATAGAAAGTTTGTGGAATTTTTTTTTTAGAATTTTGAGTCAAAATTAAATAGATTTCTTTACTATAAGAATTCTTAAATTAATATACATTATAAATATATAAGAAGAGGGCATAATAGGCAGCCTTTCTCCCAAATATTTAAATTATGGAATCTATTTTTTTTTTTTTTTTGTGAGGAAGATCAGCCCTGAGCTAACATCTGATGCCAATCCTCCTCTTTTTGGCTGGGGAAGATTGGCCCTGAGCTAACATCTGTGCCCATCTTCCTCTACTTTATATGGGACACCGCCACACCATGGCGCGTCAAGGAGTGTGTCAGTGCGCACCCAGGATCCAAACCGGGAGACCCTGGACTGCGGCAGCAGAGCACGCACACTTAACCACTTGTGCCACTGGGCCAGCCCTTGGAATCTATTTTTAACAAAGCACATTTCAGGACTAGTGTTTCATAATTGGTATCTGTTATGATTATTAAAAAACATTTTCATCTTAAAATCATGGAATTGATTGATATGGGAAGAAGAGATCAAAAGTAATAAACATTTAGAGAAAAAACTGTAGAAATACTAGATCATCATTAACTGCTCTACGTGAAATATAATAGAAAACAATATCCGAGTTCAGAACAGGACATGATTTGAGGGTGATTCGGAAGTATTTCATGATTGGTCAACAGCAAAACAGAATTCAGGAATGGGAAAAATGTACACAGAAGGAAATCAATGTAATCATCCTATTATACACAAACTTAAACCATTGCTTAACAGTCTCCTTCTGTGGGACTTAAGGTAGATATGTACAACATGAAGAGGGTACTCAGGAGAGCTGTGATTGATGAAAAGTCTAGATCACGAGGTTTATCTAAGAAAGGTTATGGGAATGATTTGGGCTCAGGTGAGACTTCAGACTTTAAGGATATGTAGGATTATTATTGTTCAAAATCTGATGACCATTTCTGTTGAAATGAAAGAACAAGGGACAAAAATCTAAGGGTACCACATAGGAAGAATTTAAATTAGATATGAAATGAAGACTATTATGAAATGTATTTCTCTAAGTTATATCAAAATAATGTATATTATGATATCTAAATTAAATTGTTTATACTGATGCCATGAAACAAAGGGATAGAATTTGTGATCTTCTAATGTTACTTAAGTTCTGAAAATAATGTATTATATACGTGTCTGCATCTGTGTGTTCACAAATAAATCATTCATATATTGCATACATGTACTTTACAGTATACTTACTGAAATCCTTATTTAACCTAGAATTATTATCCTAAATTTTTAATGTCATGGATGTCATAATTAAAAATTAAACAATTCTTGACAATAGATCTTTTCCTAAAATATATTGTAAGTAGTTATTTCCCTAAAATGGCAAAAAAAAAAGCCCTCATTTCTCCCAAAGAGATTATGTCCATTGTCAGAAACTGCCCAGAAGAGTAATCATATCTGATTTTGCTTTTCCTTTCCATTATATTATCTAGTTTAAATGGTGCCTGTAATATATAAATATTTTATTCTGTTACAACCCTTGTGAATCGTTTTAGATATTTAGATTTTTTTTCTAAAAATTAGAAAAAAGGCTAATTTCTCAAATTTTATAAAGTCATCCTCTCCCCCTCCACCCCCTCAAAGTGAAGATTTGGAAAGTCATTAATGTCACTACATTTTTGCAATTCTAAAATTTTTGAGTGCGTTTCTATTTTACCTCAAAATTGAACCTCACATGTTTCAAACACTAAGTAATAAAGTGTGGGGAAATTCATTCTGTTGTTGAAGATATAATCCAATCAGCGTAGTGATTTTTGAGAAAGAAGATAGCTGGCTGTGTTTACATCTCACCTCTGTAAAGAATGAGATAACAGGACTTTCCTGGTAGATGCGCGCCCTGCAGGTATGACAGTGGGCTGCAGCTCGCAAAACAGGCTAGGTTCATCATATAAAGAGAAAAATCTGTCTTAATTTATACTTTTCCCTCAGGCTTCAAATCCATTTTAAAAATGGACTGAAGCAATAACTAAAGGGATTTGCACCCCAATAAAATCACCCTTTTGAATGACAGCTTTGCTGCTTGGGGAAATTTTACCATAATTCAACTGTTTCTATAATGAGGCGAAGCAAATGTAAACTCAGCTACCTGGACCCAGCCACTGAACTTAGATAATTATTTCCCAATCAAAAAGGAACATCCTGTTTTTCTTTGGCATGCTCTGGTGTCTGTTAGCTTTGCTTTTTATAGCTTTAATTGAAATTTCATAATCACAGAGTTCAAACAGAACAGATTTGAGTCAGTACTCTGGAACAATATCAGTCCCTTAGAGCTCTCCCTGTTTAAAAGGAAAAAAGTATTCCCATGCTTTATTAGAGTTTGTGCTCCTGCTGATTCTCGGTATAAGACTCTCTGCTCTTAGGATACATGCTATTAAAGAAAAGCCGGAGGCTAAACTCAACGGGGAAGTGAGGTACGTGAGCTCACCTAGATTATGGGTTTAGCAAGTTTATTGGAGAATTTAAAGAGGCAAAAAATAGAAAGAAAACACTTGGGATTCAGCAAAAGCCAAAACGAATTTGGACCAAATCTGTCGTGAAGCGATGTGTATTTTTAAAGGAAATGTAATCTGTGTTTCTGACTCATTTACAATGACCTTATCAAAATGTCATGTAATGAAAGTTATTCAGGGTCCAATAATTCTTTTAAGCTTCTAAATAGCATTTCAAAACATTTTTTTCTAGTTTGATTATAAATGAACTCAAATTCCAAAAGGTCCACCAAGGTCAATAAAATTCTCAAGAGTCATCATATTGAAACAGAATTTAAACTCTGCAATTTTTCCTTTCTATCCTGAACCATTAACATCGTTATGAGATGTTTAATTCAGTTGGAGACTTTGGATTGTATAATTACAGTCACAGAAAAATCATGAAAAAGCTCCTAGGAATAGATTTTTAAAATTAGTTATTTTGCGCATTTATTATCTGTTGCAAAGAAAGCTAACAAAAAGTCTCCTGACCTTCTTACTCTACAATGTAACAGTAGTTTATTAACATTTCCTTGGGAATTCATAGGCAGGTGACACAAGACACTCCAACGCTGTATCAGGTCCTGATGCTCACACATTCTCCATGTTCTACATCCTTTATACTTGTCTGCAGAGAAACACAGACAGTCAGAGATGTAGGTTGTCGTGATAATGTATTTCAAACCCTGCAAGTTGAAATGGGAAGTTGCATTACAGGAAGTTTAAATTTTCTGCCCAAGAGGACATTAGTATTTGGTGGCAGAACTAGTCTGTACTGACACCCAGATCCCCAAATGCTTCCAAAACTGCAAGTGAATACTTTCTGTAATGTGCTCACCTCTCTTTTGAGGATTGTGAAAACCTGCTGTCATTATGGCCAATAACCAAGGGAGATCGCCCAAGGCATGATGACCTCTTGCTTAGACTATTACGATTTCCTCATAACTGGGTCTTTGCTTAATTCTTGCCTCTCTACAGTCTATTGTCCACCCAGCAGTGAGAGTGATCCTATAGATCTTGTCACTCCTGTTTAAAACTTCGCATTAACTATCAGCTCGTTTCCCACCCCACTTTGACCCAAGTCCTCATTCTGACCCATAAGACCCTCTGATGATCTAGACCCAGCTCCATTAACAAAGTGACTTTCCATCACTTCGTCATTTGCTGACTGTGCTCTCATCCAGTCTCCAACCACACTCCTGCCTTAGAGACTTTGAACTCACTGCTCCATCTGCACGAAGTACTTTTCCCCAAGAAACACACATGGCCCCCTCTCCCACTAAGGTCTCTGCTTAATGTCAGCTCCAAAGAGAGACTGTTCTTCCTTTCCTTACCTAAAAAACATCTCCTCTTACCCTCTCTGCCTTGGCTTTGCTTAGTTTTTTCCTGGAACTCAACATCAGCTGACAGCATATCTATGTCTCTTTGATTATTGGATTTTATCTGTCTCAGTCACTAGAATGTAAATTCCACAAGGAAAGACATTTTCCCTCAGCACATTGAACAGTGCCTAGTAGATAGATTCACTCCTTACTACTCGTGGGCCTATGGTAAAATATACCTCAGTAGACACCAATGGGATATTTATATGTATTTGATTAAAACACTCATTTGCTCCTTTGAGCCAATGCATGCTCGATATTTGCCCTAACCACTCAGACCAATGTACTAAAGTACTAGAAAAAGATTGATGAAGTTGCTTCTGCTTTTATACTTCAAAACCATTGGAGAATCCATCCTCCGTGTATCTATCAGTGGCTTCCAGACAGATTTTCTGTCCCAAATCCGCTTACTTTTGAGGGAATTAATTCCTAATCTTTCCACCCCTCCCAGCTATTTCAATAAAATTTCCCTCTTTGTGGGTTTGTCCCAATGTAAAAGCAACAATTATAGAAATTTATCACTAAATCAAAAGAAGATGCATGTTGTTTTTACTACAATGATACATGTTTTAGCAGAATACTCTGCAAATGAGAAAACTAAAGTCTCCGAGAGTTGGGAGTTCAGCCTCACCCAGACCTGACCCCCTCCTTCTATTCACACTACTTGTTCTACAGTCATCTATGGTTCTGGCATTGGACCTATCAAGACAGGTTTCTGGGAGACTGGTGCTCTGACGACACATGGTTCCAATCTCATCAACTCCGTCATCGTGTTTTTTAGATTAGTTTTATACTTTTATTAATTTGGAATTCTGTTACACAAAATATCTTGCAGCCACTTATTTATTAGTCATTTCCAAAGAGAGCTACAATTGTCCCTCAAATCAGGGAGAACGCAGATAACCTTGAAGAGCAGAGAAATTCTAGGTTCTGCTTCCATAATTGTAATGACTTTTGGTATCACAAAAGATTAAGAAAGAAAAATGAGAGTGAAGATGGAGATGTCATGTCATCAACAAAAGACTGTTGTGTAATAATACATTTCTTATTCCTTCTTTTTTCTCAGTTACCTGTCTAATATCTCTTTGGATTGAGACCCATGGCTAAACCTGTTTATAAATCCACTACAACTAAGGCAAAAAGGCTGGGTGCATTCAAAGATGAATAAGGAATAGTTGTTGGTCTCATCAAAATGATAATCATGTAATGATAAATGCTTGAAACAGGTATACACAGGGTATTCAAATTTAATAACCTTGTTAGTAGGGAATAGAAAATCACAGGACATATTTCAAATGCTTAGCTGAAATATACATCTACAAAATACGTTTGACATTGCCATTGCATTGTCTTAGGATTTCATACTCCTCAGCCTGCCCATCACTTATGTATCGATCATCTTTGCTCTCTAGCTTGACAGTGATGACAGAAAAGAGGAATATGGAAGTACTGCGAAGCTATATTCCAAGTCTCTTCTAGGGTCAAAAGGATAATTTATGGGGTTAGAGAAGGCTATGAGTGATGTCCATATCATATAGACATATAATAATGAAAAAGAGAACTTCCATGATTCATCCACATTCAGAAGTTGTGAAACTATGCTCTTTACAAGGCCTGTTTCTCACTAGCAACAACCATGTTTGAATTTGTCTCTGCATTGACCATACTGGAAGTTTAAATTTTCCAGTCTTCCCTTAAGCCATAAGGGACAGGGAGAAAAAACTATGAGAAAAAACTGCTTGTTTCAGTGGCATTTACCTATGGGATATTAGCATACAAAATCACCAAGACAGAGCAGCTGGATGTCAGCCAGCTACCAGTTTGGAAGCAATGCTGAGAGCAATTCACTTTTGTTAGTTTGGACATGTGAAGTTGATGGATGATGGTACTAGACTTGAGCAGCTGGCCATGTAGGAAACTGAAACAACTCTGGTCAAAAACAGAAGATCTGCCTTAAGAACACCCAGAAGCACAATTTGCAGCCTAACTCTGGATTTCTGGAAAACAGAATGAGCAAAACAAATTAATTTTTGGAACAATAATCACAAAGAAGTCTGTGTAAGCCAAGTTACACATAGCTAAATATCAAACACAGGACATTATTAACTTAGAACAAAGGCATACCATCTACACCAAACCAATAAAGTCAATGAAGACTCATCAAGCAGGTGGATAAATTTATCAAAGTCTTTCACATTCTCCCTGGTAGCAGACAAGACTGGTTATTAGAAATGGAACTGTAAAGCTAACAACATTACAGGGAAAATATAATACCCTAAATTCTTTGTTTTGTTTGTGTTTATTTAGATATCAGCCTTTGTTGTGTTTAACATGCTAGATTGGGTTCAATAGGCTAAATTTGTCATACGATTTTAGATTCCAGATTTCCAAAGTAAGTGCTGTTCTCTGAATTAAGTCAAGGAAGCTGTTTGAAGTATGAACCATGTTTGGAAACTATATTCTTAACAACAGTATTTTAAAGAGGGAATGTTCTCTAGAATATTGTGAGAGAAATACACAAGTGCTTTACATGGAGCTGTAAAATGAGGGCCTCTCATTGGCAAGAGAGTACATTGATTCTGGGCTGATAAGGATCACCTCCCCTTCCCAGGGCACAAGGAAGAATGGAAAAAGATGAAGAAGTAATCTGGAAGAGTAAACAGAAGATACGTAGCAAACAGTTGGTCTCAGCTTAAGCTTGTTAGCTACTAGAAAATACAGAAATAGGTCACAGCACAATGCTCTATCATAGTCTTAGTTAACACTAGAGTTGTGTGAATATTTAATAAAATAATATATGTAACATGCTTAGCCCAAGAAAGTCTGGTTCCTTTCTTTCTCCTTCTTTGGTAAATTATTAGTGTCATGGCAGTTGTTGATGTCATCTTGATTTATCCCACATGGAGTGTTTGGTATTTTATCAGCTCCATCAGAGGAGGAATATAAAGCCATCTATTTGTTGCAATGTCTTTGCAAGGAAGAAACAGAGGAAACAATCATGGAACACCTACTTGTGAAAGGCACTCGAAGTATTTAAATATGAGATCTGACTGATTATGATTAGAGTCAAATATTCTAAGTTTAGCTTAGACCCACATGTGTAGGAGAGTTGAGCAAAATATACTTCATGCTACCCTTTCCTCATAACATCTAAATAGTATTTCTCCAATGAACTTTTCTTCTTACACTTACGATAACTTTGTGTGTAATAATAATCGTAAGTAAAGAGATAAAATACAATATAGAGTATAAATAGATAAATTTTAAAAAATATCCTATTATCCCTACTTTGGATTATTTATAATCATTACAATGCATTATCTTTGTTTTTATAGAATAAATAATCGCCAATATAATAAAATTAATTAAAATGATTTATACAAAATTAAATAGATTTTATAGTATTAACAAAATAATTGACAAATAAAATATTATAATTATTTTCCAATGAAAACATATAAAATAAGCAAGTAATTCAGTTGCAAATAAAAGCTTTAGTAGAAAAGTATCCTTTAAAAGACTATAAATTGATTCCACTGCAGTTCTTCTTCTGGAAAGATGGAGTAGAATTCTTTTTCCTATTATCCTCACTAAGCACAACTAGAAAGTTTGGACATTACATTTAAAACAAACATAAGAGGACTCTGACAGGTGGAGAGAAGAAGGAAGATTGACTAGGACCACGAGACTCAAGGGAAAACACAGCTGTGAGTTCCCTGGGTTTTCTTTTAGCCCCAAATATCCCACATTGGAGTTGGAAAAGTGGGTGACCCAAAACAACAATGAGTACAGACAAAAAAGTGTTCCAACTAAAGTCTGTCTCTTGAGGAAAAGGACCTGGACAGGCCTCACAAGACAGAATACCAGTAGACAATTAAAGTTCCGCTCCAGTCAAGCACCATAGAAAAAACTGTGGCCTCAACCCCAACACCACCAGCAAGGGCTAAGAGGAAAGCCTATCCCACACTAGCCAGGCTGTCATAAGACACATCAGCCCAACACTGACTGGTATCAGAGAAGGCCAAAAAAGACACTGGGAGTGTTACGGGCCGAGTTGTGTCTCTCAAAATTTATGTGTTGAAGCCCCAAGCCTCCGTACATCAGAATGTGATAATATTTGGAAATGGAGCCTTTACAGTGGTAATTAAGTTAAAATGAGGTCCTCGAGCAGGCCCTAATCCAGTATAACTGGTGTCCTTGCAAGAACAGAGATTAGGACACAGGCAGTTACAGAGGGAAGACCAAGAGAAGACATAGGGAGAAGGTGGCCATCCACAAGCCGGGAGAGAGCCCTCAGGAGAAACAACCCTGCTGACACCTTGATCTCAGACTTCCAGCCTCCAGAACTGTTAGAAAATAAATGTCTGTTGTTTAAGGTCTAGTTTGTGGTACTTCATTATGGTAGCCCTAGGAAATAAACGCAGGGACTTTATTCCTTTCTAAGCAATCGTGAGTCACCCCCTGTCCCATGGTGACAAAGGAAAGAATGTAAGAAGCCCAAACTCACCATAATAGGACACCCTTTCTCTCCTCACTGGGGTGGTGTCAAGTAGGCCAAGTGGAGAGTCAAGATTTTCACTACCAACCAGCAGTAAAAGTGACCCATATCACAGAGGCCACATGGGGAGCAGGAATGAGGTACTTCTCTCACTCCCAGCCAGGGTGATAGCAACAGAGACCTAGTAGAAGCTACAACTCCCACCCCTCTGCCCTCCCAGCAATAACTAGGAGCTCTCTCTCCTAGGTGTCAATAGAGAGGGGAACCTGGACTTCTACATCAACGTGGCAGTAACAAAATGGCACCACACCTCTTCCTCAGCCAAAACAGTGTCAGAGGAGACCAATGAAAACAGAAGATCTAAATAAGATCCAAATTCTCAAAATTAAAAACTCCAAATGCCCAGGTTTAAATTTTTTTTAAAAAAATCACTCATCATACCACAAATAAAAAAATTTCAACTTTCATGAGCAAATACAATCAATGTGTCAATAATGAGATTACACAGATTTTAAAATCATCTGGCTTAAAAAAAAAGTCATCTGATTTTAAAGCAGCCACCATACAAATCCTTCAAAAAGCAATTATAAATATACCTGAAACAAACAAAAAAACAAAAATGTCTAAGTAAAGAAATAAAAGTCTCAACAAATAGAACACAGAAGGAAGAACTAATGGAAAAGAACCAAAGAAGACAGTAACCAAAATAAAAAGCTTAAATAAAGAATCTTGGAACCTCATGCAGGAAGAACAATGACTTGAGCAAAAATATGGGCAAACACAATACATTTTTGTTCTCCTCTAGAGTTTTAAATTTATGTGTGATGGTTGAAGCACAAATTATAAAAATTATAGCACTTTCTGATCTAGTTGTAAATGTACATAGAGAAAATATTATAATGAGGAAGGGCAAAGTGGCATAAAGTAAGTTTTCTACACTTCATCTAAACTGGTTAAACGTTTACATCAGCAGACTGTGATATAATATAATATCAAGAGTAACCACTAAAAAAAAATATGAAGAGATACAGTAAAAAACACTATAGATAAATCAAAATGAGACTCTAAGGAATCATCAAGTAATTCAAAGAAAGGCAGAAAAAAAACAGAGAAATAAAAAACAGAGACTAAACAGAAAATAAAAAAATAAAATGGCAAACTCAAGTCCTCACATAGCAATAATTAAATTAATTATAAATGACCTAAACACACCATTAAAAGACAGAGATTGTCAAAGTGAAAAAAAAGATTGATCAACTATATGCCATCAAAAAGGAAATTAGTTCAAATATAATGATGTAAGTAGGTTGAAAGTAAAAGGAAGGAAAAAGACAGGCCATGCCATCATTATCAAAAGAAAAAAGGTTGGCTATATTAAAATCAGATAAAGTTGACTTCAGAGAAAAAATTACCAGAGATGGAGAGAGACATTGAATCTTGCAAGAAGACACAAAAATCATAAATGTGTTTGCACCAAACAACAGAAGTGAAACATAGGTGAAGTGAAAACTAATCGAGTTGAAATGAGAAATAAATCCGCAATTATAATTGGAGATTTCAACAACTTTCTCTCTCTCTCAACAACTGATAGAATAATTTTCCAAAAACTTAGCAAAATATACAAGAACAAAAGGGCACCAAAAACCAACAGAATCTAATAGACATGATTATAATATCATAATACTCTACCCACCAACCACAGAAACACATTTTTTCAAAGGCCTATGGAATACATACCAAGGTAAAACATATCCTGAGCCAAAAGGGAAACCTCAACACATTCAAAATAAATGAATTATTCAGAGTAAGTCCCATGATCACAATGGAACCAAACTAGAAATTAACAACAGAAAGACAAAAGGAAAATTTCTAAACATTTGTAACTAAATAATTCACCTCTAAATAAGCTATTAGTCAAAAGAAAGTCTCAAGTGAAATAAGAAAATCCATTGAATTGAATGAAAATGAAAACACAGCATATCAAAATGTGTTGGATGCAGCAAAAGCAGGTGGAGAGAGTAATTTATGGCACTAAGTGCTTATATGAGCACAGAAGAAATCAATAATATAAGCTCCTACCTCAAGAACTTAGGAAACGAAGAGCTATATAAACCCAAAGTAAGCAGAAGGAAAGAAGTAATAAAGACGAGAGCAGAAATCAATGAAATTAAAAGAGAAAAACAATAGAGAACATTAATGAAACAAAACCTGTTTACTTAAAAGGTTAGTAAAATTGATTAACCTCTAGCAGGACTTGTAAAGAAAGAGAGAAGACACAAATTACCAATATCAAAAAGGAAACAAGGGTTATAACTACAGATGCTGCAGACATCAAAAGAAAAGAAAGAGACTACTACAAACAATGCGACACACGTAAGTTTGACAACTTAAATGAAATAGATCAGTCTCCCTAAAAGTGCAAGTTACCACAACTTATCCATCATGTATTAGATAATTCAAATAGCCCTATAAGAATTAAGGAAATTAAATTCATAATTTAAAAATCTCGCCCTGAAAGAAAATTCCAGGGCCAGATATTTTTACTGGAAAATTCTACCAAATGTTTAAAGAAGAATTAACAACAAGTCTACTCAATGTCTTCCAGAAATTAGAAGAGGGAACACTTCTGAATTTATTTATAAAGTCAACATTAGTCTGATACCAAAACCAGAAAAAGACAACAGAAAATAAAACTGTGGATCAATATTCTACATGAACTTAGATAAAAATATTCTTAACAAAATATTAGCCAGTAAATTCAATAATGTATAAAAAGAATAATACAGCATGACAAAGTGGGGTTTATTTCAGGGAGGTGAATTTGGCTGAATATTCAAAATTCAATCTATGTAATTCATCATATTGACAAGCTAACAAGAAAAATCAAGTGATCATATCAATTGTCAGAAGAAAAAGCATTTTAAAAAATTCAATATCCATTCATGATAAAAGTTCTCAGTAAACTGGGACTATAGGGGCACCTTCTTCAACTTGATAAATACCTTCTACAAAAAAAACTTCAGACAGCATCATACCGCATGATTATTGAATATGTTTCCTCTAAGACTATAAACACAGCAAGGATACTATTCAATATAGTAATGGAAATTCTAGCCAGTGCAATAAAGCAAGAAAAGAAAAGAAAAGCAAACAGATTGGAAAGGAAAAAACTACCCCTATTTGCAGATGACATAATTGTTTACACAGAATATACTAGAGAATCTACAAAGAATCACTTGAAACTAATGAGTTCATCATGTCACAGGATACAAAAACAAGGTCAAAAAATCAATTGTTTCTATGTATTATCAATGAAGATGTAGAAACAAATATTAAAAATGCAATACCATTTACAATCACTCAAAAAATGAAATATTTATATATGAATAAAACAAAATACATATAGAAGTTTTATGCTGAAAACTACAAAACATTGATGAAATAAATCAAAGAAGATCTAAATAAATGGAAACATATACTAAATTCATGGATTTGAAGACTTAACATACTAAGATGTCAATTTTTGCAACATTGATGAATTGGTATAGGAAATTCCTATTAAAATCCAAGCAATATTTTTGTATGTATTCATATGATTATTTAAAATGTATATGGAAAGACAAAGGAATAAGAATGGCTAAAACAATTTTGAAAAAACAATGAAGTGAGAGGAATCTTTGTACCCCAATTTAAGATTTATTATATAGTTACAGTAATCAATATGGTATGGTATTAGCAGAATAGACACATAGATTAATGGAACAGAATAGAGAACCCAGAAATAGCTCCACACAAGTACGTCCAACTGATTTTTGACCAAAGTGCAAAACAGCTAAACGGAGGAAGGATAATGTTTTCAAGATATGGTGCTGGAACAATTAGAAATTCAGAGGCAAAATAATGAATGTCAACCTAAGCCTCACATCTTTTACAAAAATTAATTCAATATAAGTGATAGATTTGAATGTAAGCATAAAACTTTAAAACTTTTAGAAAAAAATATAGGAGAAAATTCTGGGGGCCTATGACTTGGTGAAGAGTTCTTAGACATGACACCAAAGTCATGATGCATAATAGAAAAAAAATAATAAATTAGATTTTATCAAAAGTAAAACCATTTGTTCTGTGAAAGAACATGTTTAGAGGATGAAGAAAAAATCTACAGAGTGACAGAAAATATTTGCAAACACATATCTGACAAAGGCAGAGTACCTAGCATACATAAAAAACTCTAAACTCTCAGTAGTAAAAAAAAACAAAAAGAGAGAGAGAAAATATAAAACTGACAAAAAACATAAAAAGATATTTCACCAAAAAGGATATACAGTTAGCAAGGATATACAGTTATGAGCCCATAAAAGGATGTTCAACATAACTAGCCATTAGAGAAATGCATAACAAGACCATTCGTATTTATCACTACCCATCTGTTGGAACAGCTAAAATAAGAAAAATACTGACAATAGCAAATACTGGTGAGGATGCAGAGAAATTGGATCTCTCATACATTGCTGTTTGGAATGTAAAATGATGCAGTCACTCTTGAAAAAGTTTGGCAGTTTCTTTTTGAAAAGTAAAGTTTATTTAGTTATGAGCCAGCAATCACTTTCTTTCGCATTTACTCCAGTAAAATTAAAATGTATGGCCAAACAAACACCTGTGCACGGTTGTTCATAGCAGTTTTGTTTTTAATAGCCAAATACTAGAAACAATCAAAATGTTCCTTAACTGGTAGATGGTTAAACAGATTGTGGTAAATATTACCATGGAATACTATTCAGCAATAAAAAGGAACAAACTATTGACGTATGCAACAGTTTGAATGGATCTCAAGGGTATTATGCTGAGTAAAAAAAGGCAATCTCAAAAGGTCAGGTAATGTATGATTCTAGTTATATAACATCCTTGAAATGACAAAATTATAGTGATGGAAAACAGACTAGTGATTGCCAGGGTTCAGGGACAGTGGAGGGAAGGATGGAAGCTATGACTATAAAGAGGCAGGGTGATGGAGATCTTTGTAGCAATGGGATAGTGCTGTATTTTGATTGTGGTGTTTACACAAACATACACGTGATAAATGACAATGCGTACAAGCAGACATACCCATTATGCCAATATCAATTTCCTGGTTTTGATATTTTACAATAGATATGTCAGATGTAGTCCTTGGGGGAAACTGGATGAAGGGTACACACAACCCCTCTCTAACTATTTTTTACAACTTCATATGACTCTATAATTATTTCAAAATAAAAAGATTTTTTAGAGACCACAAATCACAAATTCAGGAAAAGTTAATTTTAGAGTCTGAAAAATATCACAAGAATTGGCAACCCTAATATTCCAGAAATATGTTAGAAAAAAATCCCACCAACGTAGTGAAGATTGGTTATTTCAAAGGCCTGTAGGACTTAAGGTCTTTGCAAAATATATAGATTTAAAATGTAATGCTCCTCCAGAAGAAAGGTGGGCGGCAACAGATGTTTCTTTGTATACTCTGCATCATTAAAATTATAATTTTCCCAGGGAACTGAATTGTAAATTAACAGAAATTAGGTAAGGCACACTACTGATTGTGAAGTATCATTTAACTCTCTGCCTTAGAAAAGTACCTAAATAAGATCTAAATAAAAATTGCTAGAACACATGTACATTGAAGAAACACAAAAAACGCTCTGAAGTTCAAATTAAAACTAAAATGTTTCTTTTTGGTCAAATCCAGACACATTGAGAGAACTAGGCTCCACATTTTCAGCCTTAGTGGAAAATGCAACATAATGTGATGCTTGAGGGTCTTTTCCAGAAAAAATGAAAAATTAACCATCTTCACCAACATCTCAGGGAAGTTTCCTATCACCCACAGACTGGATTGTTCACCCCTGTTAAATATTCCCATAAAACTTCACACTTCTCTTTAAACTTATTAAACGTTATATAAAATACCATAGTTAATAACTGTCTTTCTCAGTGGGCTGTAAGTTTCTTGGGGGAGGGCTAAACAATAGATATTTGATTGATCAATATATAGATACATATCTCTCTCATTAATTGCCATTTTCTGATACCCAACACACTGAATTGTACAGCATAATATACCAATCTGTGCGGAATCATTGTTTTCCCCATTTAACAAATGAAAATCTGAAACTCACGAAGGAAGGTCTTACCCAAGGTCAAAAACTAGTAAACAGTAGAAGAAGTTAAAAAGTGAAGATGTAAACAAGAGGTTAGGAGTGAAATTAAAAAGAAAAAAAAAGCTAGAGCAGAGAGATTTTAATATTTGATATTCAGTTCTGTCCAGCAAATCTTTATCGTGTCTATTACATGCAAGCCAATGTGCTTACTGCCTGGTCTTTTGAATTTAGGAATATTAGAAATGGTAACTGGGGGCCAGCCCCGTGGCTTAGCGGTTAAGTGTGCGCACTCTGCTACTGGCGGCCCAGGTGCGGATCCCGGGTGCGCACCGACGCACCGCTTCTCTGGCCATCCTGAGGCTGCGTCCCACATACAGCAACTAGAAAGATGTGCGACTATGACATACAACTCTCTACTGGGGCTTTGGGGAAAAAAAGGAGGAGGATTGGCAATAGATGTTAGCTCAGAGCAGGTCTTCCTCAGCAAAAAGAGGAGGATTAGCATGGATGTTAGCTCATCTTCTAACTGATCTTCCTCACAAAAAAAAAAAAAAAAGAAATGGTAACCGGCAGGTGCCACATCAGAACCAGAAACAGTCATGATTTCTCACTATGTGAAAACTGGAGGAAAAGGGATGGTTTTGGAGTTGATGTTTAAGTAAAAACAAATGCTTACATATTTCTCTATATGACTTCCATTTCTGTAAAGAAAAGAATTCTGCACATGGCTTTGTCTTTCTTTAACAAATTAGAGTACAACATATAGAGAATAGTTTTTATACAACTTAAAACCTAATTAATTAAAAATTAAATGTGAATTAACTGGAGTCTAGCAAATAAAATTCTCTTTCTACCTTTAAATTGAAGGTTCATAATAGGAAGTTAAAGGGAATTTTATTAGACACTAACTGTTATGTCCTTTAAAGAAATAAGCTGTGTATCCTGATTCTCTTACACAAAACAGCCAAAATTTTCCAGTGTCTCAGAGTGAAAACTGAGATGCTTGAATATGAATTCAGACAATGCAACTCAGCAAAAGGAACTCCGCGCATAGAGCCAGAGACCTAAATTCTATTCTGTCATTCTCAAGGTCACAAAGAAAGTTCCATGGCAAATGTAATTTTGGTTTTCCAGGGCTTCTAGTTTCTCAATTGCACAATGATGGAATTCTTGCTTAATCTTTCCTGCCTGAATCCATAGGGTTTAATGGGGCACAGGAGAGCTTGAGGAAGTAAATTACTCTCCATTTATCATTCATTTATTCACTCACTCATATATTCATTCATTTGTTCACCAAACATTATTGAGCAAAGTATATTTGCTCAAAGATTAATAAGATTAATAAGATACTTTCCAGTGACACATACGCAAATAGATAAATCCCATTAAAAAGCTGTACAAAGCATGGAATAACTAACTGTGAAGCAGTTAGAGAACGTTTTTACTTTGAAGCTTAACCCAAGATCAGAAATATGGTATTTATTTGTTATTTAATTTCATAAGTAAAGCAAACATTTATTGAGTGCCAAATTTATGACAGGCACTGGGTCACGCACTGGAGATACAAAAATAACTGCAAACAGACCTCTGCCATTCGGAGTTTATGGGCTATAACTAATAACAACATGTTCTATATTTGAGCACAGATTGCTGCAGAGACATACAGTTGGATCATCTAACCCAAACTAAGAGTCAGAGGTCAGGAAAGGCATAACAAACTTGTCATTTGTGTCTGACCAGTCAAGGTTAGGATTAAGTGTAAAGATTTCTACTTTCTCTTGTAATAACACTTATGCATCCCTTGGAGACCACTTCTTCTGCCCTATCAATCTGTGGTCCAAGTAGTGCTCCACCCTAAACTCCACAGGTAAAAACACAGTCATGTACCACATAACAATGTTTTGGTCAACAATGGACCACATATATGATGGTGGTCCCATAAGATTAGTACCATACAGCCTAGGTGTGTAGTAGGCTATACCATCTAGGTTTGTGTAAGTACTGTAGGGGAGGAAGAAGTTTTCCTCTACCCTTCAAGGTTCTTCTGGCTGGTCTAAGAATTAAATTGACATGAGACAAATCAACAGAAGCAAAACAAACAAAAATTTAAGAACACGTACATGTGACAGAAACCCAGGAAAATCAAGTAACTAGCCAAAATGTCCAAAGCCCTCACTTTAAATACCATGCTTAGCTAAAGAGAAGAGAAGATGTTGGCAGTTGGGAGAGTCAGGGACTTCAAAGGGAAGGAAGGCAATTCATGAGTAGGTGAAAAGGAGCAAATTTTTTGGAAAGTAAACGTTTGCTTGGCCACACAGAAACAGAAGAATGCAGAGGAGAGCCCGACAAGCAGATATTCTAGGTTCCTCCACGTCCACCACCTAGTTCATATTATGTTAAGGTGATAGCTCACTTCCTGAGACAGAGTTTTTTACCTGAATTCTTTTAGGCAGTTAAGGAGGAGATACAAAGAAAAACTTTCTAAGTCTTTTTTTCTTAAAATTAATCAGCCTAAAATAATCCTCATGTAAAAGAGATACATTTTGGGGTGGCAAATTTTTTTCCCCTTCAGTATACTCTATGATGTTTGCACAACTACAAAATCTCCTAATGACACCTTTCTCAGAAAAGTATCCCCATCATTAAGCGAGGCATGACTGTAGCACCTTAGGTCAGCCCCGTCATTGCAGGGGGTCCTCCTCACCACAGTGATTCTTCAACAGCAAACATATTATCCAGCAGCCCAGGACACTAATTGATTCAGGGATGGTCATAGAAACAAAATTAATTCACATACAGTGACCCTCAACATTTGTACAGATGTTACCAAGAAGAAACTGGGCTTGAATCTATCCTATTGCAGACTAGGAGCTTCTGGAAGCCATTCTGCTACCGCATGGAGCTTGTTTCTGAAGGTCCAATGGAGGAAAGTAGAACCAAGAAATGGAGTGGTCCAGGGCAGAGATGGGAGCAACACAAAAGAAGCACTTGACATCAAGAAGGTGTGGACAATTCAAGAGGGTGCATGAGACAACAAATGTTTTCCATAAATGTTAGAAAAAATGACTTTGGAGGATAAAGGCGAGATTACGGGGCAGAAGTATTCTTGGCAGAAGAGAGAGACAAAGTGATTTTTGAAAGAGAATTGTCCTTTGACTGTGGAAAGAATGAGGTGAAAGAAGACTGGAGACAGGTAAATGAATTAAAGTGTTGTTGATGTCCTCCAAGAAAGAAAGAGGAGAGTCAAAACTCAGGTGGAAAGAAAGAGAAGAGAAGGGGAGAAATGGTCGATATCACAGAGACAGAATTAGCAGGATATGGAGATTGAGAATGACAAGAATACAGGCTGAATTCCAAGTTGTCCCTTGAGAAGAAGAATGAATAATGAGATCAGTCACCAAAAGAGGAAGTATAAGAAAAGGAGCAAGCTCGGGTGAAAAAGATATTGAGTTCTCTTTCAACCACATTAAACTTTAAGTACTTGGATGTATGCAAATAGAGAGACTCAATAGGTAACTTAAAAGTTGCAGGAGATGAGGTTTTGAAACCTTTCTAGATCAGCTGTAAATAGCTATGTATATAGATGAGTTAAAATAGCACGAGTGTGTACAATAAGATGGGAGAAGTTAAGAATGTGACTCTAGAAAAGAGATAAGAAAATATAGTCAGAACCAAGAGAACCTTGAATTCTAGAAGTCAAGGGGAAGAGAGAATGGTTCACAGAGGGGATAATCAATACTATTAAATGTAGTAGAAATTTTTTTTCTTAAACATAAACAAGTAACCAGAGTATTTGCAATAAAGACATTTTTGGTGGCCTTGATGACAGTTGTTTTAGTGAAAAGATGGGTTTTTTTTTTTTGCTAGATTCAGGACTATAGGTGGGATGGGGGAAATGGAGACTTTGAGGGTAGACCAATAGTTTAAGAAATCCAGAGGTAAAAAGAAAGACATAGATGGCAGTGGCTTGAAGGTGTGGGGTAGAAAGATTTTGCTTTAGAATTTTTGTTTGTTTGCTTATTGATGTGGGAGACAGGTACATTTTTATGCTGGAAACATCCAGAAGAAAAAAATATGGCTGAAAATATGGGAAAGAAAAAGTATAGCTGATAGAATGAGGTCCATAATGAAGCAGGAGCGAATGAACTTCAAAATGATAGATTAAAGGGAGGAATTAAGGATGAAAAATAGGGATAGGATTGGTTTACTGTACGAGCTGGGCCTGGGTATGGTGGTGGGGAGGGTACTGTGATGAGACGGACATGCTAAAGAGTGGAGAAATGGAGAGGGAATGAAGATAATTCTTGTCCAATGAATGAATTTAATGAGTGAATAAATGAAAGAAGGAATGAAATGCTATTTGAACTGGAGATTTGAGGACAACTAGGATCCCTCAAATGAATGAAGAGCATTTTAGGCAAATGTAAGAGTGTAAGCAAAGATGCAGAAGGGTAACAGGCTTTCCCTATCTCTATGCAGTAACGAGAGGTGCAAGAGTTGACAGTAGTTTAAGGTAATGGTGGAAAATAAGACTGAAGAAAATTCCTAGAGATAGATTGCTTTGCATTCAGAACTAGACTGCGTATTTTCACCTGTTCTAAAGAATCTTTAAGCAGAAGAGGGACTGTGTCAGACTTCTTTTTAGGAACCTAATACCAACAGCTAGGCAAGAACTGATGAGCTGGGAGGTAGCAAAAAGACTAGCTTACCAAGGCATTTTTGAGACAGAATCTGCATTTGATAACTGAACAAATGTGAGTCGTAAAGGCAGGGATCAATAGGGCATGACTCTAACAGAAGAAAGCGAGCATTTTAGAAGGTATGTATTAAATCCAGACTCCACTTGGATTCTCTGCTCAAGTAAAAATATGCTTCTTTCAAACAGTCAATTCATAAGACAAAACTAGTAAGGGTATACCATGTATTCAAAAATCATTTTAAGTGTGTATGATATTCCAGACACTCTACAAAGCCCTGGAGATATGAGTAAAGCTTAATTCTGGCTCTCCAACATCTTCATAGCCTTCTAGGGAAGACAGGGAATAAATAACAATGAAATGATGCCATATTAGAAATAGGCATATGATAACGTAAGAGCAAAAGGAAAGCGCCTGACTGCCTATGCACACGAGGACAGGTTTCAAAAAGGTGAATTTGAATGATGGCTCAGAGGATAAACTGTAGTTCTTACAGGCAGATAAAAGGAAGGCATGATAAGAAGAGTAGCAGGGAGAATAGACGTCTCATTTGAACAGAAAAATGCCTTCAAAGGCAAGAGAGAGTTAGCAAGCTTTTGGAGGGATTATTTATGGAGGAATCTCAGGATGTGAAGCTGAAAGGGCAACAAGGGTAAATATGAAAAGTCTTTAACACCATGCCATTGTCTTTTTCCCTACGAAGATTCTAAGGATGATATTGCTGATGGTGAGGGTAATTGATATGGCTGCAATTAATATTTATCATGTACTTACCATGTGCCAACAGCTGTTCTACAGATTTATAGAAATTCATTCATTTCTTTCTCCCAGTCAGACTATAAATCCAATATTAATACCATTTTACAGTTAAAGAAAATGAGGCACAGAGAGATTAAATACATTGACCAAATTCACCAACTAGTAAGTGGAGAAGCCAGCATTTGAGGTCAAGTTGTCTACCTCTGTAACATTAACCAAGGAATCAGACTGCACCTGACAGAGATGGGGAAGACTTTAAGGAATTTAAGCAGGAAGATGATATAACTTACTTGCCTATTCAGAACAGTATCTCTGCAGTTGAAAAGATGGATTGAATATCCATCTTCTAGTTATTAGAAAAATGCTGCAGTATTCCAGGAGCCAAACATAAGAATATAACTATGGTTATGGCAGTGAGGATAAAAGACAGATTTGAGACTATTTGAGGGAGTAGAATTGGCTGAACTTGTTGATTGATTGGGTTATTAGGGTTGGGGACAAAGGAAAAAGATGATGACATTTAGGTTCCAAAGTAGGAAAAAAATAGATAAGACATCGTTTAGTAGGAGCAAATGAAGAATGTGGGACATATTACCTGTGAGTGGCTTGTAAGATACCCAAGCAAAACTCACAGGTCACAATTATACTTACAGGGTGATTCTCAAGAGCATGGATAGGGCTTTATATGGAGATTCAATAGTCATCAAAGTAGAACAGGTATTTGAAGATATGAGTGTGGACATAATTTTATAAACAAGGGTGAAGAATGAAAAGAGAAAAGAGCTAAATAAGGATCACTTGGGGGATAGCTGACAAAATTATGCATGAATTAGACTTGCAAGGAAAAACAAGAGTTAGAAAGAAAACCAGGGCAGAGCGAGGTCTAAGGTTCAAGGATTCCTGAACAGTGTCCTTTAGAATTGTCAGTGATGATGTCACCAGTGGCCTTAAGGAATCCCCTGAAATGCTCTAGCTGGAGATACTTGTGGCCGTGAGCTACTAAAGTTTCTCCCACAAGCAGCTCAGGGCTCTTGATGCAGGAAGCTGGCTGACCAGTGCACAAAGATGACAGCTATGTGGCCAAAATACCAAGAGACTCTCAGATAATGTCCCCTTCTGGCCTTGCCCCCAGATGGAGCTTTGTGCTCATCAGTAGAGCTATAAAATGGCATAGCGTGGAGTGGGGAAGAAAAGTTTCTCTTTAACTAAGACCGTTCAAAAATTTGTCAAGGCAACATTTTTCTTCAGAGGTAAAAGTGTCTGTTCTCTGTTATAACTTGACAAGTATTGAGTGAAAACCTACTCTGTGCCTTATACTGGGATACACCTTCCAGCACTCACTATGAGAGGAAGAAAAGATTCTCAGAAGGTGTTAATAACCTGCTCAATAATCCCCCAGATTTAGATTTCTTAGAAAAAAACAATCAATAGAATCTCCCACCTAATACGTAGTCAATGCAGGATATACAATTTCATGAGAATTCTACTGTTTTGAAATACCAATCTTTCAAATGCAATGGAGGATAAAAAGTGCAATTATAAAATGACATTGGTTTCTACAAACAAGAAATCAGTCTTCTTTGTTCAAGGTCACATACAGCATTCAATCAGGTGTTTGGATTAAGCAGGATATACACATGCTTTAAATTTGCAGATCCAACGCGTCTATTCAAAGAACTGCAGAATTCAAAAAAACATGCAGCGTGTATATAAATTTTTCAGAGCTGTTAATGTTTCATGTGAAATTTTGATCTTTAGTCATTTCTTTTATAATTGGTACTATTAGATCTGATATTTATGCCTTTCATTCCCTTTTCTCGCTTTGAAATGGTTGATATATTTACATGAAAATGACATCTTTCTTCCTTAGAAAATCATCTATGGCTTATTTTCTGCCCAGAATTACAATAATCCTATATTTGTGACATCTTAATCACCTCCACAGCAACCAATTGTGAGGTTAGAAACAGAGGATTAAAACTTCAAGTGGAAAATAAGAAGCAGGAATTGATGAGCTCTCAAAAAACCAAAGATTTTTCCGCAAAATAAATATCCTGAGGAATAAGAAAAGATTGTCAAACAAGGACTGTAAAGACTATAGAGAAAATACAGCAGAACTGTTTATCAAAGTTTCCCTTGGTGTGTCAGCAGGTCCTTTGGAGCTGACAGTGCTGATCTAAACGTTTTGATAATAATAGAAGTGTTAACAGTGATAGGAACAAATAATATTAAACACTGTCAACTGTAACATTTCATTTTCACCGGCCTGATGTCACTCTGCAAAGAAGAATGAAGTGAGGAAAAAGAGACTTAACTATTGAGTCACTGGAAGTAAGGCTCTAGTAACGATATTGGCGAAAGTCACATGGACATTAAAAAGAAAGAAAAAGGGGAAGGAAGGAAGGAGGAGAAGGGAAGGAGAGAGGGAGGGAGGGAAAAAAGGAATCCAATCATGACCCCTGCCAGTAATAGTGACTGTAAAAGTTTTTTATGGGATATATATACACAAATGTGTAATAAATTAAAAATTTAAATATTTTATATTATTTAAAAGTAAAACCTCCTTACGAATGCAGAGAAACCCATGTGGATCCTCTAATGTTGGCCCCATCTCCATCTCACTGTCATGAACCAACAAATACTGAAAAGAAATATGTGGCCTTTGAACTAGATTTCTCAGTCTTGTCCTAGTGGAACATGGCATTATTCGCATAAACTTAACATAAATTATTATTCAAAAACAATGCATTTGGGGGTCGGCCTGGTGGCGTAGTGGTTGAGTTCATGCACTCCACTTTGGCAGCCTAGGTTTGCAGCTTCGGATCCTGGGCGTGGACCTATGCACTGCTTATCGAGCCATACTGTGGGAGGTGTCCCACATATAAATTAGAAGAGGGTGGGCACAGATGTTAGCCCAGGGCCAATCTTCCTCAGCAAAAAGAGGAGCATTGACAATGGATGTTATCTCAGGGCTAGTCTTCCTCACCCCAAAAAAAAAAAAATGCATTTGCACATTAAATATTGAAATAACTTGTGATATTACATTAAACTGTAATTTCCATTATGAAAGTACATACTGTTACAAAGTTCATGAGTAGTTAAATATTAATATTAATTTTGATGTCTTTATTTATTGTATTCCCCCAATCAATTTAAAGTAGAATATAAAAACATATATAATACCAAGAATCAAGATATGTTCCCAAATATACAGACATAAGATTTTCCCTAATTTTCCAATAAGATAATCAATAAACAATGTTTGGAGACAATTTCAATACTTAATTTTTTAGAATATAGAAAAAATAATGAAATATTTTATAACTATTAATTTCATTAAGTACATGCACCTATTTATAATCTAGTAATTCAGACGTATATTTTCCACCTTTCACCTTTCAAATATTTTTTTTTTTTTTGGTGAGGAAGTTTGACCCTGAGCTAATATCTGTTGCCAATCTTCCTCTTTTGGCTAAGGAAGACTGGCTCTGAGCTAGCATCTGTGCCCATCTTTTTCTGGTTTTTGGTATGTAGGGTGCCACCACAGCATGGCTTGACGAGCAGTGTATTGGTCCACGTGCCGGATTTGAACCTGTGAACCCCAGGCTTCCAAAGTGGAGCTTGCGAACTTAACCACTATGACACTGGGCCAGTCTCTCCAACATTACTTTTTTAGACTTGCACAGTTACCATCATCCCAGACAACATCTACTGAGTCATCTAACAGAGAGCACACCATGTTCATTGTCATCCATGTTATTTAACATATAATATTTTTTGAATTTAAGTATAATGTTCTCCTAGAAATTTTATCCTAAACCGCAAGTATGTGATTATGAGCATTAAACAACTTTTAAAACATTTATCCTATATTTTTATTTTTGATTTCCTCATTATAATCATTCAGTTCCATTTTTATGATATCAAACACTAACAACTAGATGTTTTTGTTAAATTTCTAACCTCGTTTCTTTTGAAATAATTCTGTCAGGTGATCTGTATAAGCATACAAAGTTACCTTTGAACTAATTAATTTCTGGCTATGTCTTCCGCAAACATTAAATTATTCTAAAAGTTAAAATAAGAGAGTTGAATTATTTGGGATTTTCTTTTAGAGACTCAAATTAGAGCAAATTATTATCTTCTGAGACATGCCTTTGCAAAAGAAAATTTCTAATCTATATATATATTTAGAAAAATTGAGAGCCATATAAATGGGAAAATATAAATAGCAGAAGAATAAAACCAGAGGAAAGCTTTGCACACGCAATTATAGTCCCATGTATTGATATATCCCATGGGGTAAGCCTTAATTTGGGCTCTAAATTTTGAATCAAAAAAAAAACACAGAGAGAAACACAGTCCTAGACTCATAATTCCTGAAAGATAAAAACAAAGAGTAGCTCAAGAAAAGCACACATTCTTTGATGATTTTCTGCTATATGATGTATGTATCTTAGAACATGGAGGCTTCATTATAACTTTCCATTGTTTTCCGATATATCTCTCCTTTTGAACGTGTACATGTTAACTGAGCTTCTGCCATGTCCTTAGCACAGCATTAGAGCTCTGAACTGTAGAAAGGGTGCATTTTCTGAGATTCAGAGCTCTGTCTTTGGGGTCACGAAGACAGGAGCAAGTCACTTAACCTCATTGTCCACCTCCTCTCTTCTTAACTAAGCCTTTCTATGCCTGGCAGGCATGGTGAGCTGCCAGGAATGTTTTTTTCTCAGAAATGTTTTTTTTCTTTACCTCCAAGCTTCTCTCTGAACATATCCACTAGCACAGAATGTGCTTATAAGGACAACGGCTAAACACTGCACCTTCCCCAGCTGACGCCATGAAGAAGTTGAATTTGGTTCTGATAGAGTCTGATTCTGCCCAATTTTGGTTGAACTCAGGGGGTCCAAGCACAAACAATACCCCAGTGCTTACTAACTCTCTCTCAGTCTCCAACCTCCTCCAGAAATTCCAGGCTCTCTGCAATGTGTGCCTGTGTGGGGGTAGCTCTCTGCACCCAACCCCAGAGTCCTGACCTTGTCAGGGCTTGTCAGAGGTCACGTACCAGATGCTTCTCCTCAAATGGCTGAAACATGATCGTGAATTGAGTCTCATACAACATAGCATGTTGTTCCCTCTGTATCCACAACCTCACTTACAGGCCCTTTAACTTTTAGGGAAGCCTTTATTTTTTTCTACTTAAACGGCCTTGGCACCCCTGCACATTTTTTTTTTTTTTTTAACATTAAGAAATAATTCCTCTGAAGAGGAAGAATATGTCACAAAAGTCAGGACATTCTCATGGATTTCCCCGTTCACATCCTATGTAGGTGGAGATCTATCTGTCTATTGCTCCTGCAAAATCAGCAAGGCTGGAGCTAGAATCTGAGATGATGTTGTAAGCTACTGTTACTAACGGGAGAGTATAAAATAGCCTAAGGGTCGAAGAAGTCATCTTTGTACCATAATGAGAGATTAAGCCATAGTTGGGCAAAGATGTTGGAACTCGGATGGGGTAGGGGCACGACACGGTGGGAAGAGCGTAATGGGATGAGGAGCTGAGGAATTAAATATTTCAGGATATCTTCCTCACAAGGTATTTATTATTTTTACAAAGAAAAATTGCACTGGAGAAACTTTCCAGACACAGTCTTAACCAAGAGATCAATGTTAACATCAGCAAAAATAGAACAATACTATGTGCCATTTGATAGAATGTACTGGAAAGGACACAATAACAGATGGACACAAATTGAGAGGCATTCCACAAAACGAGCAGGCTGTACTCTTTAAACTGCCAAGATCATAAAGGACAAAGAAAGGCTGAGGAACTATTCCAGATTAAAAACCAAAGAACAGGAAATGAAATGCAACACAGCCATGGGCTGGTCTCTGAATGATGAAATTTGACTGAAGTCTATGGGTTACATAAAAATATTGTATCCATGTTCATTTCCTGATAGTGATAATAGTGTTGTGGAAATATATGATGTTCTTGTTTTTTGGAAATACATACTGAAGTAGCTGGCGATAAAACAGCCTCAGGTCTGCAACATATTCTCAAATAGTTCTGAAAAATAATAACACTTATAGAGGGAGTGAGGAAGAATAATTAAATAAACATAGTGAAATTTAGTATTTGAGAACTGTAGGTACGTGATAATATTTCAAAAGTTAAAAAGTCAAAAAATATTACTCAGAAATGCAATTTATTTTATTAGAAATGCTTGTTTGAACTATTGAAAGGGAATATTTCAAGGTTATGATTCACTATTCTTTATTTTCATTAACTTCTTTGCTATCTTTTTTCTGTGTTTTTATGACTATATTTTTAAATTGTGCATGTTATATATTCTTTGGGGAAAAAAATAAGTTGATATAAAAATCTGCACTTCCCCCAAAAAATTTTAAGAAAAGTAAAAATTTAAAATCTGTAGCATATTATAGAGGTTTTTCTTCTCTCCAGCCATGTCTACATCCAACAAAATTATTCTCCAAAACTGAAGGAGAAATAAAGACTTTCTCAAACAAAAACAGAGAATCCGTCACCAGCAGATTCTAACATTTCCTGCAAGAAATGTTAGAAGATATTCTTCAGGCAGAAGAAAAATCATATAAATCATAAACTCATATCTACATTAAAAAAAAAAGCTTAAGAAAAATAAATGAAAGTAAAATAAAATCTTGTATTTTTCTTATTGTTAATTGATCTAAAATATAACTTTATTTAAAATAATAACGATGACCACATATTGGGTGATTATAGCACATGGATAAGTAAATGAATGGCAGAAACGTCACGGGAATAGGAGGGAGGAATTAGGAATACTCTGAACTCAGGTGCCTGTACTATATACAAAGCAGAATAAGATTATTTGAAAATGGACTGAGATTAGTAAAAATGTATATTAGTAAATATATATTGTAATCTCTAGGGAAACTACTAAAATTTTTTTAAGGAGATAAAAATTAATATGTTAAGAGAGGAGATAAAATGGAATAATAAAAACTGCACAAGTAAAATCAGAGCAGGCAGAGATGGAGTCTCTAGCAATGAATATGGAACCCTAAAAATATTGTTAATATTAATCCAAGTATATCAATAATCATTTTAAATGTGAATGGTCTAAACACACTAATTGAAAACAGAGATGGTCAGAGTAGATAAAAAAAAATCAAGCCCAAATTTTATGTTGTCTATAAAAAACAAAGTTTTACTATAAAGACTCTGATAGGTTAAAAGTAGAGAGAGATGAAAAAAGATATACCATGCTAACACCAATTCGAAGAAAGCTGGAGTAACTATACTAATTTCAGGCAAAGCACATTTCAGAGTAAGTAAAACCGTCAGGTACAACAATGCTAAATGTGTTTTCACCCACCCATCTAAACATGTGAAAGAAAAATGGATAAAAAAAGGAAAACTATGCAAATCCACTCTCTTAGTTACCATCAGTAACCATTTCATCAGTAATTGATAGATCAAACACGCAGAAAATCAATAAGGAAATAGTTGACCTGAACAAGATTGTCAATCAACTTTATGTAATTAATATTTATAGTAGACTCCATCCACAAACAGCAGAAGACACATTCGTCTGAAACTTAGATGGGACATTCACCAAGATAGACTATATTTTGGACATAAAACAGATCTTAACAAATTTAAAAGTATAGATATCATACAATCATGTTCTCATACCACGATGAAATGAAACTGGAAATCAGTAATGGAAAAATAGCTGGAAAATCCCAAATATTTGGAAAATAAACAACATACTTCTAAATCACACATGGGTCAAAGAAGTCTCAAGGGAAACAAAAATATTTTTAACTAAATAAAAAAGAAAATACAACTTATCAAAATTTGTGGGATGCAGCAAAGCAATGCTTAGAGGGAAATTTGTAGCACTGAATGCATATATTAGAATACTAGAAAGATCTAAATTCAATTACCTAAGCTTCCAACTTAAGAAACTAGATAAAGAAGAGAAATTTGAGCCTCGGATAAGCAGAAAAAAAGAAATTATAAAAATCAGAGCAGAAAATAATGAAATTGAAAACAGAAAACAAAAGAGAAAATCAGCAAAACCATAAGATAGGTCTTTGCAAAGATAAATAAAATTGATAAACCTCTAGCCAGGCTAGGCAAGGAAAAAAAGAGAAGACACAAATTGTTAATACCACAAACGAAAGAGAAGTTATCAATACTCAGTCCGGGGACAATAAAAGGAAAATCAAGGCATACTGTGTACAACTCTATGTCCACAAATTTGAAAATCTAGATAAAATGGACCATTCCTTGAAAAGTAAATTACCAAAATTCACACAAGGAGAAAAAGATGATTTGAACACCTTTATATTTGTTACAGAAATTGAATTATAATAACTAATTACCTTCCTCCCAAAAAAATCACCAAGCACAAATTGTAATACTGTAAATTTTACTAAACATTTAAGGTTAGAATTACATGCAACAAGCAAGAGACATTTATTCTAGGTATGCCAGGCTGGTTCAACATTTGAAAATAAATACAATCTACTACATCAACAGACTAAAGAAGAAAAATCCTATGATCATATTAATTGATACAAAAGTTGCATTTGACAAAATCCAATACCCATACATCGAAAAAGCTTTCAGCAAGCTAGAAATAGAGGAAAACTGCTTTAATGTGATAAAGAATATCTACAAAAATGCTCACAGCCAATTTCATACTTAATGATGAGAAACTGATCACTTTCCTCATAAGATCAGGAACAAAGCAAGAATTGCCTCCCTTATCACTCATATTCAACATTGAACTGGAAATCTTAGCTAGTGCAATAAGACAAAAAGGAGAAATAAAACTATTCAGATTGGAAAGAAAGAAACAAAACTGTCTCTATTAGCAGATAACATAGATGTTTACATGGAAAATTCCAAAATATCCTCAAAAAGTTCCTGGAACTAAGTAAGTAGAGGCAGGTCACAGAGTATAAGGGTTAATACACAAAATTTAATTGCTTTTACATATACCAGAAATGAACAATTGGAATTTGAAAAAATATTCAATATCATTTACTGTAGTAACCAAAAAATGAAATAGGTAGGTATACATCTAACAAAATGTGTATACAATATATATGCAGAAAACTACAAAGACTGATTAAAAAAAAATCAAAGATCTACATAAATCAAGAGATATTCTGTGTTCATTGATTGAAGCTTTCAATATCGTTAAGATGTCACATCTTCCCCACTTGATCTATATATTCAATGCCATTCCAATGAAATTCCCAGCAAATTATTGTGCAGATATTGACACACTTGTTCTAAAGTTCATATGGAAAGTCAAAGGATACAGAAATAGCCAACACAATACTGAAGAAGAAGTTGCAGCACTCACAAAACTTAATTTCAAGACTTGATGTAAGTCTATATTAACCAAGAGAATGTAATATTGGCAAAAGAATAGACACATAGATAATGGAACAGAATAGAGAACCCAGAAATAGATTGACACAAATATAGTCACCTGATCTTTGACAAAGGAACAAAGGCAATTCAATGGAACTAGGTAAGTATATATCAATGAAATAGGTAGGTATATATCAAAGTGTGTATAACATATATGTGTCCATTCAATGGACAAATGACAGTCATTTCAACAAATAGTGCTTGAAAACTTGGACATTCACATGCAAAATAAAATAAATCTTGACACAGACCTTATACCTTTCACAAAATTTCACCAGAAACAGATCATAGGCCTAAATGTAAATTTATGAACTATAAAATTTCTTGAAACAAACAGAGAAGAAAATCTATATTACCTTGGGTTTGGTGATTAGCTTGCAAATACAAAACCCAAAGCAGGCTTCATGAGAGGAAAAAAAAGATAATTTGGACTTCAGTAAAATTACAAACTTCTGCTCTGTGAAAGATATTGTTAAGAAAGAGACATGTCATTGAGGTTTGTTTTACAAAATAGTTGACCAGTAATCCTCAAAACTGATATGGTCGTCAAAAACAAGGCAAGTCTGAGAAACTGTCACAACCAAGAGGATCCAAAGGAGATATGACTACTAAATGTATTGTGCTATTCTGGATGGAATTCTGGAAGAGAAAAATGACTTTAGAGAAAAACTGAGGAAGTGAATCAAGTATGGACTTTAGGTAAAACTAAGGTAGCAATGTTGGTTCATTAATTGTGACAAATGTCCCATACTAATATAAGACAGGAAACTGACACTGTTTGTTTCCTAGGGCTGCCATGACAAATCACCACATACTAGGTGGCTGAAAACAACTAAATTTATTCTCTCACATTTCAAAAGGCTAGAAGTCCAAAATCAAGGTGTCAACAGAGCCATGCTTTCTCTGAAGACTCTAGGGAAGAATCCTTCCTCACACTTCAAAATAAGATTTAAAAAAAAAAGAAATAGTGGCACTGAAAAGAAAATAAACAAAATGGTATTATCAATGTGATTGCCTGTAGGGAAATTCTAAGAAACTATATCAATAAATTATGAGAATCATTTAAATAAGGTTAGAAATTTTATACAATATATTAATATTTAATACACTAAATCAGTATACTAAATTAGTTGTATTCCTAAACAGTGGCCACATTACAAAGTGCACATCTAAAAATACCACTTAAGGGGCCAGCCCTGTGATGCAGTGGTTAAGTTTGTGCCCTCCGCTTCAGGGGCCCGGTGTTCGCTGGTTCAGATCCAGGGAGTAGACCTACACACTGCTCATCAAGCTGTCCTGAGGCGCTGTCCCACATAGAGCAACTAGAAGAACGTACAACTATGACATACAGCTATCTATTGTATGGGGAGGAAAAAGGAAGAAAGGAGGAAGATTGACAACAGATGTTATCTCAAGGCCAATCTCCCCCGCCCCCCCAAAAAATGCCATTTGCTGGTAACAAAAGTTGACAAAAGATATATGACTTTTATGAAGACAATTATGAAATTTTTTTAATGAATTTTAAAAGATTACATAAATACAGACATCATGGTTATGGATAGGATGAATTAATAGAATTAATATGTCATTTATCCCCAAAATAATCCGTAAATTCAAAGTACTTTCAATAAAAACCCTGACACAAACTATATTGAAATACAACAACTTGATTCTTAAATATATAAGAAATAGCAAAGGGAAAAGAATAGCCAAGACTATTTTAAGTAAGAAAACCAAGATAGAAGGACTTGCCTCACTAATCTCAAGAGTTATGATAATTGTAAAATTGTGGAACTGAATCAAGAATAAACAAAAAGACCACAGCACAGAATAAACAGAATGAAACATCTGTACATTTATGGAACTTGATATATTACACAGGTTGCATTGCAGAAGAAAGAGGAAACACAGGATTCTTCAATAAATGGTGCTAGAAAGAGTGATTATGCTTATATAAAAATTAAATAAAATTCAATTTCTTCCTCATACCATACATATAAAGCATCCCAGGGTAAAGGAACTATCTGAATACGAAAGTAAATCTTTTAAAAATTTCAAGGAAATATAATAAAGAATGTTATGACATTGGCATAGGAAAGATTACTAAATTCAATTACATGAAAATTGAAAACTTCTGTGCATAAACGTTACCATAAAGTGTAAAAAGAAGATGAAATTAAGAAAAAAATATTTGCCATTCACAGTCGTAATAAAAAGATGATTAGCATATGGAATACATAAAGAACTCCATATTAATAAGAAAAAGAGAAACATCCCCTTGAAAAAGATGGGCAAGAGATATAACCAGGCAATCGAATAGAGAGAACACACAAATGGTAAATAAATATAAAAATATGGTCAAACCTTAATAGTAATTAGCAAAGTGCAAACTAAAACTACAGTGATAACATTCTTGTTATCGAGTGTTGGGGAGACTATGGAGCAATCCACAACTATATCTCAGGCTGTTGGAGTGGTCAACTGGTTCATCTACTTTGCAGTAATATCCTGTATAGTTGAATATGTACATAACCTATGATCCAGAAATTCTATGCCCACTATACATTCTAGAATAGATTCTATTCTAGAATAAATAACCTATGGCTCCAGGTGAAATCTGACCAGTTGCCTAGTATTTGTTTATGGCCTTTTTGTTTGTTTGTTATGGTAACATTTTAAGTCATTATTCAAGTACATATATAATATCCTTGTTGTTGCTTCTTGGCCAGGAAAATCTAAAACATTTACTGTTTGGCCCTTTCTCCGTTCTAGATAAACTCTCATACCCAAGGAAATCTGTACAGTATTGTACATAGGCATTATTGTTTATAAACAGTGAAAAACTGGAGACAACCAAAACATCCATTTATAAGTAAGTGGAAAAATAAAATACCTTTTTATGCTGGAGTACTACAAGCCATGAAATAAATGGACTAAAGTTTTGCATATACATATAGATGAACTTTTAATACTATACACTGTGCAAAAATAAAGTTGTAGAAATATTTTACCATTTATATGAAGTCAAAAAAAGATGTAATATAAAACTATTTGAAAAGATAAATGCACTTTTGTCATTGACTAGGTGCCTTAAGAAACTCAATGGTGGGTTTGTAAGCAGTTAACTGTTTTTCCAGGTGGTTTCTTTTCCTTTTGTATGCTAAGGAGATGTAAGCACCAACCATTCTGAAACTGACCAGGCCTCACCACAAGAGCTATGCCCATGACTTTTGCCTTGTCTTTAATGCAAAGATCTCTCCAGGAGGAGCTTAGGCCTCAATATGTGGAAGCATGTTCTTCAACTGAGCCTGTGCAAGAGGCTCTCCCTTTTGCATATTCATTCCCCAACCAAATGAAAGTTCCTGCTTTCCTTTGTTCTGGGACGCCATGACTTTGGAAATGATTCCTCATGGCCTCCTATTTGCTGCAAATACACTTTACTTTGTGAGACAACTTCCACTGGTGTAGAGTCTTATTTAACTCACCAGGAGGCCAGCCCACTTGGTTTGGTATCACTTTCAATGAAGGCATAAAGATATGCATGGAAATATTAAAGAGACTTAATTTAAACTTTTACTACTATGAAATGAAGAAAGATGCAATTGGGGAGCAGTAAACATGGTGCTTCAACTATGTTCGTGATATGCAAAACCATAGTATGTTTCTCAAAACTAAGAATCTGACCTTGGCACAATACTACTAACTAAACTCAAGACTGACTTTGATTTCACCAGTTTTTCCATAACGGTCTCTTTGTGTTCAGGGGTCCAATCCAGAGTGCTTCATAGTATTTAGGTATCATCTCTCCTTTGTCTGCTCAGGTCTCAGTTGTCCTTGGTTTTCATGACATTGACAGAACAGAGGAGTAGTGGTCAGGTGGCCTCTAGGATGCCCTGCGATCTGGGTTTGTCTGCTGTTTTCCCTATGACTAAACCAGGGCTATGGATTTTTGGAAAGAATAGTATAGAGGCGAAGTACCCTTCACTTCACATCGTATCTGGGACGCCTGATACTCACGTGGCATCACTGCTTCAGGTAGTCATTTCATCACTTGGTTAGGATAGTTTTTCACAGGTTTCTCCACTGTACAGTCACTCTTTTTCCTTCCCCTCCTCTGTCCTTTGGAAGAAAGGAGTCAATAAATCTAGCCCATCCACAAGCCTGGAGGTAGTGGTGGTGGTGGTGGGGGGGTGTCCAAGCAGGGAATTAAGCTCCACTTCCTGGAAAAGGGAGTGTCTATGTATGCATAATTCTTTTTGAGAGACAATTAATGCAACAGTTCCCATGGAGTGGGATTGAATACTTTATTTTTATTAATTAAACTTTTTTTATCAATAATAGTATTAGTGCATTAAGTTAATATGACATGTTTAATTTTTAATCCTTACAGAGCAATTGAAGTTCTAAAGTGGTAAACATTAACTGACATAACTAAGGTAAGGGAAATTGATTTTAATCAGTGTAGATTTTTTTGCATGAAAAACGTTTTTAAGTAAACCTACTATTTTTCCATTTACTTTTGTTAGTAGTGACGTGTATATTTAACTTGGTTCTCCTTGAGATTTTTTTCCCCTCCATTTGGAGTAACCCAGCATGCAATTCACAATACACTATATCTAGCTAAATTCCCTGTTTACTACAGAGATACTTTTTTCTGATGAGTATTTCATGTAAGTTTGTGTTTATGAGAATATTGGCAAAAAATAGATGAAAACTCTCAAAGTGCCGGGTTCTTTGAAGCTTAATGGAAAAAGAACTTATCAAACTGTCTCCTATTTTAGTAGCAAGTATTGGAGGGCTCAGCAGTCTTGAACTGTTCTATGAATTGTTTTTCTTCTATCATCTTAACAAAGTCCTTTATTTCTTGTGTGTTGTTTACATTTCCATGGATACACCCAGCAATCTGGGGGATCTGTTAGAGGAAGGAGCACACTCATTGAAGGCAGACTTTCGATTTCCTTCTTTGCCAATTACTAGCCTTGGGATTTAAGTTAATTTGTATCCTTTTCCTCATTTGCAACATGACTTGAACAGTTACTAACTTTACAGAGTCGTTATAAAGATAAAAAACAATGCTTCAAAAGTACTAATTGGAGTAGACGCCGTAGAAGAGATGCTCAACACGTTTTTTGTTACTTTTTCCCTTCATCTTGAGAGTCAGATAGCCCAGGGTTCAAATCCCAGCTGAGCCATTGACTTTCTCCTTGACCCTGGGAAAAGTTCCTTAATTTTGACTTTGGTCTCCTCTTTTGGAAGGAAGTAATATACTACCTATCGCTCATTGTTGGAGATGACAATCTCATTGTTGGTGACAAAACATATAAGCACCTAGCAAAATTCCTGATAATGGGGCTGCTTAAGATTCCATTTTCCCTGTACTTCCGCTTGTTAGAACACAAACTAGTATTTGTATTATAGTGACTAGTCACAATTTTAACTTTTATTTCAAAAATTTGGCAAAGTGCTATGTGCCGGTTCACAATTATTAGTAACTCTTAAACTAATGGATAAATAATGGTAGAATTGGTTTTATAAGTGATGCATTAAAACTATGGCATAATATAAGACAGCTGTGCTGGAAAGCCCGGTAAAATTGACTAGTTATTTTACTAACTCACATGTGTCCTGTCTGCTTAGAAAGGACTCCAAGGGGACCCTGGGATTGATAGTAGGGAAATGTTGTTTCGGTTGTGGCTTGGCCACTTAAGAGTATGTGTAACCTACAATAAGGCACTGAACTGCTCTGAGCCAGTTTCCTAATCTCTAAGCAGCAACATTGATATAGACTTTACAGGGTTGTTGCAACAATTAAATTAGATACAATATAACATATAATTAATATCTAACCATATGCAATGCATAATGGGCATGCTTGGTGACTCTAAGGAGTTATACATGATTATTGGTGATATTGTCTTGGGTTCTTTATATTTTATTTGAATCTGTCTATAGAGTGCAGAGCTAAAGGCTAAAGCGATTATATAAAGGAAGTCCTTAACATTTCAGGTTTGGAGTCTTTGTTCCTTTCCACAAGAAGCTTCAGGAGTTCCATCTCACCAAGCCCTTTGCCTGAAGCGGCGTGGGCAGTACTGACAGTGGCCTGGCTAACTACCAGCTTACCAGGAGGGGAACTTGCTTAATTGCCTGAATTCTGGCTTCACAAAGCAGCTTTCACACCTAAAGCTGGAGCAGCTCACATCTGCGGCTGTCAGGCTTCTGCCTTGCAGATGAAGAAATCAGCTGTGCCTGGTCCCCACAGGATACCCAGGGGGTCCAAGCCTCATGCATAAAGTCAAAACACACAAGCTCATTTCCATATAGAATACAAATAACATATTCATTTAATAAGATAACTCCTGAAACTTACTGCACGTATTATTTTAAGCTCCTGTGCAGGTAATTACAATCCTGCTTAGGAAAAATCGATGAAACCATTAGATCAGAGCCAAATTCCTTTCGTTTTATTTGCACGTTATGTCATCTCTGTGCGCATTCACAGTACTTTGCTTAAATACACTCACCCAGAACAATTTTTCTCTTGAATGTTGGGGTAATTTATGGTATTTAACCTCAGGCTATGTGCTCTGTGTGTGTGTGTGTGTGTGTGTGTGTATGTCTGTGTTCACACGTGTGAAGGCGACAGTAAAGAAGGACTGGGGACAAGGAAGGATGACATTAGCTTTTATAGGTTTAGGTGTATTATTCATTTTATAGCTATAAAATGTATATTTTTATTGCTGTGCCATCAAAAGACTCACTAGCTGCTGATAAGGTGCAGGAATTCACAGGATGCTATGCAATCAAGTTCCACGCTTGACTTCCCGTCTGAGAGCACCAACAGGGTTCTAGTAATGACACCTCTGATGGTGAGATGTTAATTACTCAGCTACTGCTCAGTATAGCAACTGTATAAGCAGGGGAGAATGCATGTCTTGGGCAATTTTGCAAACTTTCATTATTACCAATTGCGGTGGGTTTGTACCGTTTCAGGTTAACTAAGCTGCAACTACATTTCCCCAGAATTTCCTTCCCTCCATGATTCCTGGTTATGGTTAGCCACAAGAAATATTTGTGCAAGGTATGCAATGTAGAAATAGAAGTAAACCAGAAGTCATTATACTCTGAAGGTCTCTGAGAGGTGCCTTGCCTGTTGCAGCTCACATACAATGTCACCAGCAGGTCCTGTGCTGTCACCTGGATCTCCTTCTCCAGCTTCCTCAATTCCTAAGTCGGAAATGTGTGCAGCTCTGTGGCCCCAATGAATATGCTATTTCTAACTCCTTTAACTTGACATCCGTTTCCAACTTTATTTGACCTAGGCTCCTAATATCAGTAGTCTAAATTAGAGGTTGATATTCAAAGCTGACACATCACTGACATGGCACCTCGAGAAACTCAAAGGCGGGTTTGGAAGCAATTAACTGTGTTCAAGTTGTTTCTTTTCCTTTTGTATGTTAAGGAGATGTAACCACCAGCCATCCTGAAACCGACCAAGCCTCACCACAAGAGCTATGCCCATGACCTTTGCCTTATTTTTAATGCGAAGATCTCTCCAGGAGGAGCTTAGGCCTCATTATGTGGAAGCATATTTTCCTATCTGAGCCCGTGCAAGTGAACACCAGCCTCTTCCTTTTGAATATTCATTCCCGAGCCGAAATAAAAGTTCCTGCTTTCCTTTGTTCGAGGACGCCATGACTTTGGAAATGATTCCTCATGGCTTCCTATTTGCTGCAAATACACTTTACTTTGTGAGACAACTTCCACTGGTGTAGTCTTATTTAACCCACCAGGAGGCGAGCTCACTTGGTTTGGTAACAAACATATTAATTATAATTCACTCTCTTGAGTATAATGTTTCACAAAAGACAGATGATCCACAGAGTTATCTGAAGCATGACTCTCAGTATTAACATTTTTTATTGGCATCTAGTGCTTCTATTAATTATTATTAGTCCTATTGTCTCCTTTTAGTCTTATTGTCACTGTTGTTATTTTAAACACAGTAGGAGGAGGGCAGGTGTCCCAGCAAAGTAGGACATGAATCAGCAATGTTTAACTTGTAGCTACTTTAGTCAAGGCCAGCCTTCTATGTAAGTGTTAATTACTATTTGATAGGCTTTTCAAGTTACAGCTGAGAAATCCTCCCAACCCAACTTGCAGGTGCTTAGAAAACATTTTCAGAGGAGCTATAATATCTTGGCTCCCAGTCTGTAACAATGTCTTTTTCGTTGTCATTAGCGATGCCTCCCTTTTGTTCAAGATCTGTAATTCCTGAAAATATCAAAGTGCCCAACATGCCGGCAGAAGTAACCCTGTAAGCTGCTACCTCCTCAGTAGCAATTAATTATATAAATTAATAGTTTTTATTTTGAAAAGCTGATAGCCAGGCACAGAGGAACTAAAACACAGGACAAGGATGTTGATGGAGGGAAGGAGAAATGGATTGAGGTGGACATTGGTCACTGCCCAGAGAGTGGGTCCAGATGAACACTGGAGATGGTAACAGCTTAGACTTCTGTGGTTTACAGATAATCCACTTTCCAGGCAAACTTTTGTTCCTCTTTGATAAGTTATGAGGAGGTCTCGTCTTAATGTACCAGGACGGCAGGGAGAATATTTGTCTTAACTTACAGGAGATCTTTACTTGATCAGAAACCTAAGTGGGATCTTCACTTTACTCACTGATGGCTCCAGTGGAGCGTGCCAAAATGCTGCTACGGAGCTGAGGAGTAACCGTGATGGTGGCGGGGGAGGATCTAGGGGAATAAGATCATTGCAATATTTATTTAACCATGGCCAGCAAAGCAAAATTCTGACATGAAAGATCCTCAATACGTTCATTGTGTCTCTCGCCAGATTCCTCTCCCACAGTGAGATGTTTTCTTTGCAACTTATAAACACTTCATACTCTTCAGAAAGCAATGTAGCTTTCTGAGGAAGCACTGAAAATACTGAATCTCCCTCCTTAAGTAGTAAAGATTCCACTTTTCTTTACTTCTGTATCTCACAATAATAAACTGTTTCTAATATGATTTTGTGCCTCCTCAGTAACTCATGGAGCAGGCTTGACTTGAATAGCCACAGTGAGAGGGGTATAGTTTTTTCAGATCCAATAAACTCTCGCTTAATACTAAGTTTCTTTCTTTTTTTTTCCTTGGAAACTAGTTTGATCTCCTTTCTACTCATCACTCTTAGAAGTTTCCACATACAAATAAAAAATGTATTAGGCTGTGTTATTTTTTTTCAAATCCATTTAATTCTCAGACTCCTAATTTTCATTCACTGACAGAGGGATAGATAGATAAACAGATGGATGGACTTGTAGACAGACAGACATGGATATACCTATAGACATAAATGGACGTAGACATGGACGTAGATACAATCATAGACATAGAGATAGACATAGATATAGACATAAATATAGATATAGACATAGATTGATATATTTAATAAAGTTTGAAAAGACCACAAGCATGACAGAAGGAGTTGCTTCCTGGATAATTTGCCTTTTGGCTCTTGGAGAAGCTCAAAATTTGCCAATTACAATTATAATGAGAGATGACAGTGAAATGAGGGCTGAAAACAGGAAGTAATTGAAATCCTGACATATGAACTCCCTTCCACAACTACTGCTACTAGAAGTAAAGAACCCCCAGTGAAAAGTCCTCACCCTCTGACATTTAGGTTTTCCTGATAGTAATTACTGACTTCTGACTAATATGAAACTAAAAGTTTGCCGGTAGAACAATTCCCACCCACATACGAAGAGATTCCATCAGCCTTTTATGGCCTCATGTTTTCCAGTACGGATAGAATGTCATCATTCTATGACATAGCAATGTCATCAAGCATTTCAGGAAATCTTGTAACAAGAAGAAAGGAGACCACGATGAAGGAGAAAAATTATTCTGGAGTAAACAAACATAACGTATATTTAGAAGAAAACAATCTCAACACTACAGCTAAAGAGATATCAAGAAGATAGTGCATTCATCAAACAAGAACAAAATGCAGTGAAAGTAATAATGAGCAAACAAGATAATTGCTAGAAAAATAGGACAGGAAGATAAATTCAAAGAAATCCCTTTGAAAGTGGAACAAACAGAAAGTATGAGAGGTTTGATAAAATATGATTAATCCAAAAGTGTCAACACTCAACTAATATGATTTTCAGCAGAAGAGAGATAACAAAGTACTGTTGGGGAATATTTTCTAAACAAAAATAATAAAATACAAATTCTCATGAAGGACATGAGTATACATACGTAAGGAATCTATAGAAAAACAAATTAAAAAAAAATCCCGAGTCATACCATTGACAAGTTTTAAGAGAATAACAAGCCAACTAAAAAAAATCATTAGGAGGCCGGCCGGGTGGCGTAGTGGTTAAGTTCACACACGTAACGCTTCAGCAGCCCCGGGGTTCACTGGTTCGGATCCTGGGTGTGGACCTACTCACTGCTCATCAGGCCGTGCTGAGGCAGCGTCCCACATAGAAGAGCTACAACTCTACCACTATGAAACACAACTATGTACGGGGGCTTTGGGGAGAAAAAAAAAGAAAAAGAGAAAGATTGGCAACAGATGTTAGCATAGCACCAATCTTCCTCAAAAAAAAAAAAATTGTTAAACAATGCTTTATATTTCCTGTTTCAGTTCCAGCTTATAAAAATTAAAAAATGGGCAAAAAGGTGAATAGGCCCCTCTCCAAAAAAGACCTGCAGATATGAAGCATATGAAAAGATGCTTAATATCATATGTCATTAGGGAACTTCAGATTAAAACAATAATGAGATACCACAACACACCTACTAGAATGGCCAAAATCCATAAAAATTAACAAATACCAACTGCTGGAGACAGTGGAGTAGCAAGAACTCATTCGTTCCTGATGGGAAGCCAAAATGGTAGAGCCACTTTGAAAGACAGTTTGGCAGATTCTTACAAAGCTAAACATAATCTTACCATACAATTGAGTAACCACGCTCCAAAGTATTTGTCCAATTGAGTTGAAAGCTTATGTCCATACAAAAAGCTGCATGAGAATGTTTATAGCAGCTTTATTCCCCACCATCAAAAGCTAGAGGCAACCAAGACATTTTTCAAGAAGCAAAAGAATAAATGAAGAAGCGGTACATCCATACAATATAATATTATTAAACAATAAATAAAATGACCAATCCTTCAAACCATGGAGGACCCAAAAATGCATACTGCTGAGGTAAAGAAGCCAATCTGAAAAGGCTATATATTGTATGATTTCAACTATATGACACTCTGGAAAAAGCAAAACTCTTGAGGCAGTAAAACAAAAAAGGAGCAGTTGCCAGGAGTTCTGGGGCCGGGTGAGTGGGGTGGAGAGGTAGGGCTGGCATAGGGGTGAACAGACGAAGCACAGGGGACTTTTAGGATAATGAAACTCTTCTGTGTGATGCGGAAACGGTGGCTAGATGACATTATGCATTTTCCAAACCCATAGAAATGTGGAACACAAAGAGTGAACCTCAATGTCAATTATGCACCTTACTTGATAATAGTGAATAAATATTGGTTCATTAATAGTAACAAAAGTCCCACACTAATGCAAGCTGTTGAAAACAGGGGAGACGGTGTGCTGGAGAAGTATATGGGAATTCTATACTACCTGCTTAATTTTTCTGTAAGTCCAAAAAGGTTCTACAAAAAAATCTATAAATTAAAAGGAACAATAACAATAAATAAAAGATACTGAAAGCTTTCAGGAGGGAGAAAAAAAGCCAAACGTACTTCTTGCCTATAAAGATAAGAATCAGCCTAGCCTTGGATCTATTTTCGGTTTCTATCTATCTTTTTATGACAAAAATATTAGAAAAATGCCTTCAAAATTCTGAATAAATGTGTTTCCAGATTCTATATCTAACAGAGAGATCATTAATTATGAAGGTAGAATAAAGACACGTTTGTAATGCAAAATTCAGAATATGTATTCCCTCCTCTGTTCTGGGAAGGTACTTCAGCAAATGTGGGAGTAACACAAAATAAAGCAGGGCACAAAAATGGTAGATCCAAACTTGGGAAAAGAGAGAAGGGAGGTCCTAGGATGTAGGAGAGAGGTCCTAGGTGGGAAAGTAGGACTGGAAACCATGAGTCCACAATGGAGCAGAGAGCAGAGGGCAGGAGAGGTAATCAGAAAAAAAAATTACCCAATTAGACAGAGAATTGAAAAAAAATTGAGTAAATGATAAAGACAAGTAGAGTAAGAAGAAAACAAATGCAATTTTATTCTTCAGAGAAACCAAATATATATAAAAGAAAGGAAGATGTAGGCCCGGTGGTGTAGCAGGTAAGTTTGTGCACTCTGCTTCAGCAGCCCAGGGTTCGCAGTTTCGAATCCTGGGCACAGACCGATGCACCGCTTGTCAAGCCATGCTGTGGCAGACATCCCACATATAAAGTAGAGGAAGATGGGCACGGATGTTAGCTGTTAGCCCATGGCCAATCTTCCTCAGCAAAAAAGAGGGGGATTGGCAAAGGATGTTAGCTCAGGGCTAATCTTCCTCACCAAAAAAAAAAAAAAAAGAAAAAGAAAAGAAAGGAAATGATAAACTATAGTACTCTGTTATAAAATAAATAATAATATATAGTCATAGTAACATCGGCACCAATTTGTGATTTTTTTAGTTTTAAAATTCAACCTGAGAACCACGCATTAAAGACTTAATTATGCTCACAGTAAAAATGTAAATGTGATCAATTTAGACAGCTTGAAAGTAAAAATAAGTTTAGTTGTCTTAGTCAGTTTGGGCTGCTTTAACAAAATACCATAGACTGGGTGGCTTATAAAAAACAGGAATTTATTTCTCACAGTTCTGGAGGCTGGAAGCAAGTTTTCTTGTGAGTCTTCTAAGAGCACCAATTCCATCCTGAAGGCCCAACCCTCATGACTTCATCTAACCTTAATTATCTCCTAAAGGCCACTCCTAATACCATCATATTGGGGGGTAGAGCTTCAGCATATGAATTTTGCAGGGACACGAACATTCAGTCCATAACAGTCATGTAAGTAGTAAGGGAACTAAATGGAAAGGTAGGACTTCTAAGAACTGGATATTTTCTATAAGCCTTCAACCATTTTCCAAGTTCCATCTTAAAAGAAAAAGAAAAAATGGTCTCCCTTGACTGCATCACCGTACACTGCCAGCCACCATCCCATTTCCCTTCTCTGCTTTACAACAAATCCTTCTTGAAAAAGATATTTAAAATCCATGTTTCCATTCCCCACCCCGCATTGTTGTAGTCATTTATTTTTCAGCCCTCTTTAATCAGGCTTCTCTTCCCAAACTTGACTGAGCTTGATCTGGAAAAGATAACCAGTAACGTCCGTAACACACGCCAATGTCTACTTAGTTCACTCGAACACTCCCTCCTTACTGAAAGGCTGTGTCCCCTGGAACTTTATTGATTTTGCTCTACACCAACGGTCCTTCTTCCTAGTCTCCTTTGCAGGCCTGTCATCCTGTGAGGGACACAGTATTCCATCCTGATCACCCTTTTCTTTTCCATATATGCTTCCTCCAAGTGATCTTGTTTGGATCCATGACTTTAAATACCTTCTGTGTGCCAGTAACTCTCAAAGCTGAATCTCCAGTACCAACTTCTCTGAGCTCCGGATGCATCCTGCAATATCTATTTGGCTGAATCCTTGGCATCTTAATCTTAAGGTAGACAAAAAGATATTGGTTTTACCTCCAGATTTACTCCTCTCCCAGTCTTCCTCATCCCGTTTAAATGGCAACGACATCCAATAAGCTAAAATCTAAAAGTTACCTTTGATTCCTCCCTTTCCTTCGCACCATTCTTCCATTCAAGCATTAAATCTTGTCAACTTGCTCTCGACATATGAATTCATTATGTTTTTTTCCTCCATATAAATTAAACAGATTCAATGTACCCTCAGATTGGGCCTAGACTATTTCATACTCTTCCAGCAGGTCTCATTGCTTTCTCTCAACTCGATTCCCTGAAAAACAGCTAAAGTGACATTTTTAATTAAAAAGTAACTCAGATCATGATACTGCCTTGCTAAAAAGTCTTCAATTGCTTCCTAACAAACTTAGAATAAAATCCAAGTTTTTAGATTTAACCCCCCTTCTCAGACTGGGTTTCCCCAGAAACAGATCCTGAGACTTGGTGTGGAACATGCTTCAGATTGCCCTACTGCTGGGCAAGAGAGTTGAAATATGTATTGCTATGGCCTGAATGCTTACATCCCACCAAAATTCATATGTCAAAACCCTAATCCCAATGCGATGGTATTTGGAGGTCGGGCCATTGGGAGGTAATTAGGTCATGAGCGTGGAGCCATCATAATGAAACCAGAGACACAAGAAACTTGATTCCTCTCTCCAACATGCAAGGATACAGCAAGAAGGCAGCCTTCTGCAAACCAGGAAGAGGACTCAACAGACACCGAATGGGCCAGCATCTTGCTTGGACTTTCTACTCTCTGGAACTGTGAGAAATACATGTCTGTTGTTTAAGCACCCAGTCTGTGGTCTTTTGTCACAGAACCCTAACTGACTAAGACTCTCCCATCATTCACTGGCCAAAGGCCACACTCATATGCTTCTGGATTGTCCTGCTCTCCAGAGAGGGAAATCTCTCAACAAAGAAGAATCTTAGGTGTAGGACACTGTGTACCTATGTGGGGACGGCTAGCGTGAAAGACATGGCGTTTGATAGCGTCTGCTACACCTGGCTTGCAAAGAACAGTATGACCCGCCTCTGACTCGTTGACCTCAACGCTTCTTTCACATCCTTTCTTTCCCTATCACCTTGACTTCTTTCTGTTGATAAACACATAAGCTGGTCTGCTTTCCAGCCTAAGCATTAGCTTGTCTGTCTGCCTAAAAGACTTTGTTCTCTCTTCCTGTAGGTCTCTGTCTGGTTCTGAGATTTCTTCCAGTAGCTGCTCAGTTATCTCTGTTCTACACCCCTTAATACTCTGGGTCCTTTGTTTATTTATCTGTATTTCTTTACTGGAATAAAAACATCCTGATTGTAAGGGCTTTAGCTGTCATATTTCAGAGCAATGGAAGGCAAATGTTAAATTTGGAGATGAGGATTGAGAGAATGAATAAAAATCCTCATCTTACAAAGTAAGAAGTTAAGAGATGTTATGGATTAAGAGATGCTGGTAAGAAGTGAGGGGTCTAGTTATCAACATCCTTGACCCCACAATCTGTTGGCTGTTGACAATGGGCAGATAGATCATTAACCTCACTGCACCTCAATCATTTCGATGGGATAGTAATAGTGCCCACCTCACGGGGCCGTCGTGTGTAATTGATATGCATAGAGTGCTTAGAGAAGTCTTGTTCATAACGAACACTTTAGAAAAAGGTAGAAGCATCTATATTTGATAATTAGGGTTGAGGGTAGCGAACATTATATTCTCAAGTAGCAAAATAAGAAATATAGATAATTTTAAGATTTGAAATATTGTGATATAAACATATTATTTCAGAAATATAGAGATAACTAGCAAAAGAAACAGGTCAGTTAAAATTCTCCAAGGAATAGAATTGGGGATAGGAAGACATTGAGCAGAAATTAGTTGATTTATTTAACACTATATAGGCATGAATTAGATTATTTAAATTAAAAAAAAAATAAACTGAATACGATGGTGAAAAGATGTACTTTTCAACAAATGGTGCTGGAACAACTGGACATTCATGTGCAAAAAAAAGTGAATCTAGACAGAGGCCTTACACCCTTCACAAAAAATAAATCAAGATGGATCACAGACCTAAATATAAAAACGAAACTATAAAACTCCTAAAAAATAACATAGGTGAAAATCTAGATGACTTTGAGTTTGATGATGACCTTTTAGATACATCAAAACTACAATTCATGAAAGAAAGAATGAATAAACTAGATTTCATTAAAATTAAAAATTTTTGCTCTGCAAAAGACAAATATTAAGACTATTAGAAAATAAGCCATAACTGGTAGAAAGTATTTGCAAAAGACACATCTGATAAAGGACTGTTATCCAAAATATACAAAGAACTCTTAAAACTCAACAACAAAAACACAACCCAATTAAAAAAATAGGTCAAAGGCCTTACCAGGCACCTCACCAAAGAAGATATACAGTTGGCAAATAAGAATATGAAAAGATGCTCCCCATCATATGTCAACAGAGAAATGCCAATTAAAACAACGAGATATCCCTGTACCATTAGATGTACTGTACAGTATTGGAATAGCCAAAATCTGAACCACCAAACGCTGGGGAAGATGTGGAGAACAGGAACTCTCATTCATTGTTGGTGGGAATGCAAAATGGTACATCCATTTTAGAAGACAATTTGACAGTTCCTTTAAAACATATACTCTTACCATACAATCCATGAATCAAGCTCCTTGGTTTACTCAAAGGAGTTGAAGACTTATGTCCACACAAAAACTTGCACATGGGTGTTTACAGCCACTTCATTCAGAATTGCCAAAAGTTAGAAGCAATCTAGATGTCCTTCAGTAGGTGAATGGATCAATAAAGTGTAGTACATCCAGACAATGGAATGTTATTCATTACTAAAATGAAAGGAGCTATCAAACCATGAAAAGACATGGAGGGGACCTTAAATGCGTATTACCAGGTGAAAAAAGCCAATCTGAAAAGGCTACGTACTGTACAATTCCAACTTTATGACATTCTGAGAAAGGCTAAAATATGGAGACAATAAAAAGATCAGTGGTTGCCACAGGTTGGGGAGAAGGGAAGGATGAACAGAAAGAGCACAGAGGATTTTTAGGGCAGTGGAAAAACTCTGTATGGTACTATAATGATGGACACATGTCATTATGCATTTGCCCAAACCCATAGAATGTACAACACCAAGCATGGACCCTAACATAAACTGTGGTCTCTGGCTAATAATGATGTGTTAATGAAAATTCATCAGTTGTAACTAATGTACCACTCTGGTAGGGGATGGTGATAATGGAGAAGGCTATGCATGTGCAGGGGCAGAAAGTATGTGGGAACTTTGTCACTTTCTGCTCAATTTCCCTGTGAATTTAAAACTGCTCTAAAAAATAAAGTTTCTTAATAAATAAAAAAATAAACCGAATTACAAATAATACTACCTTTTGTGTAATTAGATACATAAAGAGATAGCATAAAAGAGAAAGTAGTAGACAAAAACATAGAAGTTTTTGTAATTTCCTAAATTATGGACTCACTTCTTGATCTTGAATCTTTAAATCCTCATCTGCATTAAATAACACCTATAAATAAAGCATCGGCTCAACTCTTGGATTTACTTTATTCAACTTTACTATTCAAAGATGAACACTCTAGAAATATTTAGATAAAATTCTTGAACCAAGAATTTGGTTTATTTCACGAAATTACAATATTTTCATAAATATTCTGTTTGAACAAAATTAAAATTCAGTCACAGACAACATTTTTTCATCATGGATTGACACTATATAGGTCAGGATAAACATTTCTGAATAATACAATTTTTTACCGAAAAAAAGAAATACACGCATGTTCAAATTTTACAATAATGAAATGGATAGTATAGAAAATGAGAATCCCCAGTAAAATCATCATATTTATATAATTTTGTTAATATTTACTCATTTAGATTTTTCTAGGTATTTACCTCATTCATTTAGCAAATATTGAGCTTTTTTTCTGCCAGATACTGTGCTAGACACTTGACACAAAATAGTAAAAAACAATACACATTTTCGCTACTCACATGGAACATCCGGTATGGGGAGAAAGACGTGTTAATCCAATAGTAATGTTCAAAATGATGAAATACAAGTTGATATTTGTTGGGAAGGAAAGGTACATCACATTATAAGGTGTATAATTTAAGACATTTGCCATAATTTGGTGGGATCCAAGAAAGCTAAGCTTTTATCACTCTTCAAAATTATGATTAGCTACTGTTCGACAAATGGACATTTTTCTCTTAATAAAATAATTTAGATATATGTCCTATAATTACATGTGAATCTACCTCATTCTGTTTTAATTCTGTGACTTCTGCTTTTCTTATCCTTTGTAAGTATAAATTTTGGTTATAAACAAACCGTTTCAAAATATGATCTTTGAGGGGCTGGCTCCATGGCCTAGAGGTTAAGTTCGGCACGCTCCACTTTGGTGGTCTGGGTTTGCAGGTTCGGATCCTGGGAACGGACATACACCTCTCGTTGGCAATGCTATGGCGGTGACCCACACAGAAAATAGAGGAGGACTGGCACAGATGTCAGCTCAGGGCTAATCTTCCTCAAGCAAAAAAAAAGTGATCTTTGATTACACCGTAGTTATAAGAATACACGTCATTTGACATCCACCATCTGTATACTTCCTGACTTCTGCCTATTTTTGATTTTGGTTATCTGTCTAGTTATTCTTGACCCCTAGTTGTGCTTAACTACTGTGTAACTGGATTTTCCTGTGAGACACTCCTATGCCTAGTACTTGCTTTTGTTTTTTAACAATCTTGTTTTAATGCCCTGTTTTTCAGTTGACCACTAATCAAGGTTCAAGTTTCATGAAAATCAAGTTTGAAAATGTAAAAAGCTAAAAACAGAGGAACTCTAGGAAAAAAGAAATCTTCCCATTTAGTTTGAAAAAGCTCTCCCCCTCCATTCCAATAAGAAAAACTAGAGTCCCCTGCCTCTGATGTCCTTCGAACAGGGTACGGGCCACCCTTCTTTGTGGCTGCCTAGTGAGTCTGATTCCTCCTCTAGCTCCTCCACAGAACAACTTGCCAATAGATGCCTGCGGTTAATTTTAATTGCTTTTAAAAAGTTAATATTTATTGAAATCCCTGTCCCTGTAGCCACTGGGGTCACAAAGTCCAGCATAAACATTTTATAGACATAGCGCAATTGCTGAAATCCCAGAGTACACTACCTTGTAATATTTAAACTGTTATCAAAGCTTTTTCTAAAAATTTCAGTGATCTGAGATCCTGAAATTGATTGATAAATTCTTGAATTATCTCTCAAATTCTTGAAGTTCAATTGCTTCAATGCGTAAGGGCCTACTATGAATCACACACTGCGCTTGGTTCGAGTTTTGCAAAGACAAATATAAAACAAATCCAATCCTGGAGGTACATTTTTACTAGAGAAATAAATACACCATAAGACACATTCAATAATACAAAGGAAAGAATAATTAATTTTATTAACCAAGATCAAGGAAGTCTCCATTTAACAGCAACTCTCACGTTTACAGTCCCACGATGCTCAACAGTACACGCTGTGACACTTCAAAACACTATTTTTACTCATGTTGTTCCTTCTGCTTGGAATGCTTAATCTTCCCTGGCTTTCATGGAAAATGACTATTCACTTTTGAAAGCCACAAATGAGTTTGACCTATTCTGGGAAGAGACTGAAGAGGGAAGGGAATAGAGAGGAGGTGAGGGATATTACAATCAACACCAGAGCCAAATTAGGGAGGGCTTCCTGTGCCGTATTAGATAGAGACCTTGAGTTTTTCTGAGAACAGCAGAGAGCTATTGAACGTTGTTAGCCAGATGGTGATATTTTCCGATCGCACGTCTGGCATCAATTTGGACAATATATTGGAGGGTAAAATGAGACTAGAGACAGTCTCCTTGCAGTGGTTCAGCAGTAGAAAAGAAAAGAGTTCACAAATTTGGTAGAATTAAGGCAGTGATAGGTGAAAGATTAGAAGGAATATTCAAGAGACACTCTAGAGTAGTATTTTCATATCTTGAATTGTTTGGATGTGTGTTATGTGATTGAAGAAGACTTCAATAAGCCAGGTGTAAGAAACTATAGTTAACAAATAACATGGCAGTTGAGCATCGAATATACCACTTTTCCTATGTTCTCTGTTGGGGGCTATGAACACAAAATAACTCAAATTCAGGACAGAATGGAATTCTGAGAGAGAGTTATTCAAAAGAAATTAAAATATGATGACAAAAGAAAAGAGTTTAGAGGGCATTTCCACTTGGGGACATCAAATATCATTTTCTTAACAAAAAAGATGACTTTTGTTGGGTCTTCAAGGACAGGTGAGATTTCAGGGTCAATGGAGGATAGTTAAAAGTGCATGGAGATCAAGAACCTAGGATATGTGTCTGAGTAACAGTGAATCATTCTCATCGCAATTAATGAAATAATATTCGTGGAGCATACCATTAAGGTTACTGGGCATGGGATTTGCAATAAGATACACTGATGTACAAATTATGCTTCTCATTTCCTACTTTTTTAACTTTGAACAAGATTCTCAAAGTCTTAAAATCTCAGTATCCTAATACACTCACAAGACAATAATGCATCTCTTACACTTGGTACATCATAAGCACTGAATAAATACGATAATTACATCAAAGCACTGTAAACTGTAAAGCTCTAAACAAGTAACAGTATTATTATTAACACATTAAAAATATTTGGCTCTAATAGAAGACTAAAAATTTGTTGCTCTCTAATTTCAAGAAATACCAGAATTGACGTTTTTAATTGACTATAATGGCTGTATATTTAATGGAAACGCCTTCCCCTCTTTTTCTTTCTTATTACAGAAATACTACAAACCAGGTAAATAGAAGGCTGTTAGGCAACATTGTTGAGACATAAATGCAAATATTTCAATCCTCCATTCAGCCTATTTCAAGGTAAATTAAAAATACTTCAAGTCACTAAAAGTATAACTCACCTCAAAGTGTAACTGTCTCTCTTTACTTTTTCTGAAAGGATACTTTGGTTAAAAGAAATGAACTTTTCTTTAGGAAACAATATAGGTGGACTGTGTAACATGTTTTTTCTCCCTACAAATTCAACCCGAGCTTGACAGCAGCACTTATTGATTAGACATCATCCGTGCTGACATATACAGAGAGAACATAATTTCGTTTTATGGGCTGCGATGCCATTAGATAGAATTCATTTTACGAAATGGCTATTGCTAGGCCTTTCATTATAACCACTTTGAAGAATTTTGTTTTACATTGGAATAATATTTTCTTACACCACATTGGTTTTCTAATGGCTTATCATTTGTAAATAACTTAACAATGACCCATTTTATGTACTGTTGTATGGGGCACTCGGCAAAATATATCATATCCGTTCAGGTATATATTTAATCTCTGTACTTGAAAGATAGTTTGCTGTATGTCTGTCTATATATGTTCTCAAAACCAGGAGTCACTATTTTGGGACTTTGTATGACTTGGCGTCATTTTTAATTGAGCCCACTGTATAGTATCAGTGTTTTATTTTATCTATTTATACAACACCTGTTCCCACTAAGGTTTTGAAGTAGAATATTTGCTTGGTATGTACCAGGCACTTTCACATTTGCAATCTTATTTATACAAAGATGAAGAAGATCTAGTCCTAAAGTTCCTAATCTCAAAGTTTCAGAAACTCATAAACTAACTATGGACCGACCCAAATCATGGTGCTATTTGAAACAAGAAATTAAAGTTTGCTATTGTAACACAACAGAAATACTCACTCCAAACATCTTGGGAAGAATACCAACGCTTCTCTAGAAGCTAAATGAACATTCTGCCTTATGTGATAACGGGGCCATTGAACGAACTCTATTTGGGGTGACAAACATCGTCAGGCAGGTCCTGACAATTCAAAAACATAGTGATGATGCCCTTCACCTGTTTAAAAAACTATTTTGAATTTTTCACTAAATAAGGGAGGTGATTGAGTAAGCAATAATCAACATGCCAATGCTTGGAATGATTTATTCCGCCATGCAAATTTTAAATGTATTTTGGAGCAATCTTTACTCAAAAATCCAATGACATTCCCAACTGAATGGCTTGCCCAGCGAAGGCTGACACTTTCTCCTGTTTATCTTGCTCCTGGTGTGGGAGAAAAATATCGCATTCATTTTTTTTCAGCTTTATTGAGATATAATCCCCTCCTTTCTCCTCCCCTCATCTCCTCTCCTCTCTCCCCTCGCCCTCTCTCGCTTCCTCTCCCCTCCCCTCCTCTTCATTTCCCTCTCTTTCCTCTTCACCTCCCCTCTGCTCTTCTCTTCTCACCTCCCCTTCTCTCTTCCCCTCCCTTTTCTTCTCATCCCCTAACTCCCTCTGATAAGCATACATACGCACGCACGCAAGTTTTCCTGCTTATTGTTAGGTTGTGTTTGAGATTAACATGATAATTACTGACATAGCCACCATTTAATTTATGTCCAATGTTGGTGCTCCTGGGAGCACTGACAATATCAATATTTATGTAACCATCAAACCTCAAGATCAATACCACACACAAAGAATAAATTAATATGATATGTAGTATACATATGCATATTTATTTCATGACCAGGTAAAATACTTTAAACTCAGCATACAACTTTAAATGATATTCCACAATGAGCCAGATGGAGTTATTTTTAAAATAATTCTATGTTACAGCTTTTTGAAAGGAAAGATTATCCTTTTAAAATGGAATCGGCTATTCATGAAAAAGAGAGAACATTATGTTCTTGGCTTAGTTTTTCCATAAAGAACTCTACATAAACAGAAGAAAGAAATTCTAGAATGTGTGTTTTATTCCCATACATCTAAGATTGGAGTCATATAGACTTAAGAAAGAAAGACTAGTTTTTTAGAAGAATGTGTGTGTATGTGTGTATATACATTAAATGCCTTCTCACATTTGACATTCATACCTTTCTTATCAGCAAAATAACCTACTTTTTTTGTTGTTTACATCTTCCTCTTTTTCAGCATGTGCAAAAATACATTTTAGAGCATTTACATTAAGGACGTTATCTGTGTAGAGCCGGAAAATAATGAGCAGCCAAAGGCGGCCTTGTTCTGGATGTTACAGATTAAGTCCTGATATGTAATAAATTAATAATATTTACTTTTTATGCATCAACTTAGTCCTGCAGCCTTGCAGCCTTGTCCATGCATTTGAAGACATTGTCTGGTAGAATTCAACTTGAAGAATAATATTTGAGCCTTCTGGTGATGTTACCCTGCCTCTCACTTACTGTTACTTGTATATATGGGAACATCTCCCAATCCTGTAGCATGCACAGTGCATCCTAAACCTTGGGGCTCTTGTGCTTGATGAAGATTTAGGATCAAGTGGCACGTTCTTTGACATGGTTAAGTTGTCTGTTGGAGATAATAAACCAATAAAAATATACTGTGATCCCTCTGTCTGGAATCCTCTTTGGTCTGAGCATAGGCTATTAAGAACTCGGTTTTCTGTCTCTTTATTTCTCATTACTTGACATTATAAAGAAAAGGAAATAGATTGAGTGGATGCCTGTCTGTCTCTCCTGCTCTCTTTCTTTTTCAATTTCTTCTATAAAAGGGGGAAAAATGAGAGCCCAATAAATATAGCTGAGGGAATTAAGCCTGTGTTGTTGCTACACTGCACACATTCTTATAGCCTTCTAAATCGTAAAACTTTAACAGCAAAACTAAATCTTGACATGTTGATAGCTAAAACCATACTGCAATATGGCACATCAATTGCCTGTTATGTTTTTGAGAACCAAAAAATATTCTCTTCTGTACCATTAACATAAATCATACTGGTTCAAACACTTTAATACTCCAGGTGTTTTTCTTGTTTTTTTGTTTGTTTGTTTGTTTTTTCAGATGGCACATTTGTTGATGCCTGTTTGGGAGGGGGAAGGGAGATAAGATAAACTGTAGATTTGCTGTGGGGTTATACACACCAGTCAAACTCAATGAGCTTGTCAGATGAACATTTCACATTAACCAAAATAACAACCTGTCCTATGACTTTAAACAGTTTCTCTTTTTCCCATGTTTCAGAAGAACGATATGGTGCTGTAAACCCCACAGCTGCATGTTTTGGTTTTTTTAAGAACAACTAGCTTTCAAAGACTTCCATCATCTTACAGCTTTCCAGATGTGAGTTCTAGCACTGTTGTGAGCAAGGAAAAAGACTAAGTTTAACAGAAAGTCAGAAATAGTCCATTGGAGATAATTTTTTGACACGTTGAATGACTGGAAAAATACTGGAAGTAATATTTAGTCCCAGGAGGCAGATATCAATTAATTTTTTAAACATACGTATAATAGACAATTTTCTTGTTTCTAATACTTGGAAGGCTGAATGAACATGGTCTGCGAAGCAAACAAAGTCAAGACCTCAGCATCCTCTCTGCTAACCACAAGTGGTTGATCTTGTTCAAAGCTGCTCTATCCTCTCACTGAGATGAATATTTTAATCCCTAAAGGTGGCAGCAGCATCTGTTTGGAACCCTTTCATTTTGCAAATGAACAGAGCTCTAAAAAACCTCATGAGTTCAAATAGGGTAATCAGACTTTGAATCTGTTTCTCATGAGATCACTTTTCTATGTCCCACCAGTTCACCGAATGGCGTGTTTATTTTCTCAGTGCCCATCTGGCCCCCTGGTGCTCTTGTGTTCCCACAGTCGTCTCCTTCTACGTGCCCTGTTTTCTCTTGTACTGAAACACGTTTTGTTGCTGAATGTTGGTATAGCACAAGATATTAATGCGTAATTAATTCAATAATTAAACATAATGTCTCTCCATCATAGTTCACTAAGACTCTCTCAATTTGGCATCTTGGATCCTTTCCTTATGCGACTTTAGGTTTTGGAGATATAAACAAGGACGCAGTCACTTCAATTAAAGGGCTTGCAATCTTTAGTTACATAGAAAAAGTTACTCAAATATTCATAACCTAGGCAAATTAACATAAATGCCGTGTAAAAAATGCAAATAAAACAAGGTTCAAAGGGGGAACATTGACAGGTTAAGAAAACACAATATGACAGAAATATAATCAATAGTGCACCTTGAAGAATGAGCTGATTTTGACGTGGAAAGTTGGGAGTCAGGGAATTCCAGGTAGAGAGAACATAAACAAACACACAGGAATTCATCAGAGTCCCGTTTGAGGTAACATGATTTAGAAACATGGGGAGACAACAGCAAGCAGCAGGAGTAAGTTTGAGAAGTAGTGTTAGAACACTACTCCAGTAAAGTGGCAGGCCGCAGAATTTATTATTGCTCGGAATTCTTTAGATAACCAGTGAAGTTTGAATGAAGGTTTCAAGGGTCAAATATAACTCCATATGGACTTTAAGAAGTATAATCTGACATAAAAGATTAGCAGGTCAAGATAGAAGATGTATCTATCACTCCTGTTTCCTTAGAGAACCGAGTTCTAAGAACCACCCTAACCTAAAGAATTATAAAGATTTCCCAGGATTAGGTTGTATAACTAACTAGTTGCACGATGACGTTGACCGAGTAACATGTCAATATTTATCATCTCAGTACAACAACTAGTAATATTCATTAACAAATTTCTAGGCTTTTTCAAGAGACATACTTTCCACACTGCATCCGTATGTGAATGAAACTGAAGACTATTATATTTATATATTATATATACATATATATACATTATATAATATAAATAATATGACATTTATATATAACATAACATTACATATTATATGTAATATAGAGTATAATATAAATAATATGAGATTTATATATGGCATAACACTATATATTATATATATATAATATGTATGTATATATATTCTGATACTTAATAAGTATCCATGGATACATATGCATGAATTGTCCACGGTGTCAAGAATAACAGTATGCTTTAAATAAATAGAAAATTACCCCGTTAACAAATATCAGGATATAAGAAGATGACGGTTGGTATGGTTCTTTTGAAAAGTATTCCCTGATGCCTATAATGGAAGGAGAGTGGATTCTATTGCTTTGGGGTAAAGAGCATCTACCATCCACCCTGACGAACTTCAGAACTCCACGGTAATTCAAAGCTTCAGACACTGTTGGACAAATTGTCATTTATCCCCCTTTTCCTGTCTACAACATTTTGTCAGGTCATCAATGCACCAAGCTGAAGGTTTCTTTTATTCCTCGGGTACCCCCACCCCACTGCTTACAGCAAGAAATGGCCATATGACAAAAGTTTTGACCAATGAGATATAAACAAATGTCTTCTGGAAAGATTTTTTTATAACAGTTTTATTGAAATATAATTCACGTATGCTACAATTTACACATTTAAAGTAGAAAATTAAGTGCTTTTTAATATATTCACAAAGTTGTGCAACCATCATCACAATCAATTGTAGGATACTTTCATCAATCCAAAAAGAAGCTCTGTACTCATTATCCTTCCAGCCTCCTGTGCCCTAGACAAACATTACTCTCTCTACAGAATTGACTATTCTGGACATTTCACATAAATGGAATCAAATAATGTGTGGTCTTTTGTGACAGGCTTGTTTCATTTAGCATGTTCTCAAAGCGTCCATATTGTAGCATTATTCCTTTTTATTGCAGATAACATCCCATTATGTGAATACACTGCATTTTATTTACCCATTCGTCAGTTAATAGACATGTGAGTCACATCCACTTTCTGGCTCTTATGAGTAATGCTACTATGAACATTCACTTCCAAGTTATTGTGTGGACATACGTGTTCATTTCTCTTGGAATGTCCACTTGGGAATAAAATTTCTGAGTCATGTAATAACATTAGTAACAAATAGTAACATTTTTGTTTAACTTTTAAACTTTTTAGGTTAACTTTTTATCTTTATATTTAACTTCTTAAGAAACTGCCAGACTGGTTTACAAGCCACTCCTCCATTTTACATTCCCCTCAGCAGCGCCTGAGGCGTCCAATTTCTTCGTATCCTCAACATTTGTCACGATCTGTCTTTTTTATTATAATCATCCTCTTGGGTATGAAGTGTTACCACATTGGTGTTTTCATTTTCATTTCCTTGATCACTAAAAATGCTAAGCACCTTTTCATGTTCTCATTGAGAATTTGTATATCATCTTTGCAGAAACATCTATCAGATCTTCACAGTTAAGGGTTGTCTGGAATGTCCAAATGTAACATATTTCAAAGAACAAAGCAAGTTCTTGTGCTTGACTGGCTCCTGGGACAAAACCTGTAAACCCTTGGAATATCCTGACTGACAGAGTTTCTTTGTTCACCTGGGGCCTTGGGCCACACAAGGTAGTTTATGCTAATAATGTGATTTATGGTGGGGGCCTTGGCCACATGATATTAGTTTGATCTCTGGAAGGACTGGCCACTGAGTAATTAACATCAACCACGTGCACATTTTATGCCTACGTGATTGACCCCAATGAAACCCTGGACATCTAGGCTTAGAGGAGCTTGCCCACTTGGCATTACGTTGTGCTATTGTCAGAAATCATTGCTGGAACAATTAAGCACTGTCCATATGCAATGAGATAGGACGACTGGAAGCTCATGTCTGGTCTCTCCTGGACTCTGTATTATGTGGCTTTAGCCTTTGCTGATTTTAATCTCTGTTCTTTTGCTGTAATAAACCACAACTGTGAGTATAACAACATTTCTGAGTTCTATGAGTTCTTCAAGTGTGTCATGGAACCCAGGGGAGGTCTTGAGGACCGTTGACAACCAGATCTTTTGCCCATTTTTTAATTGGGTCATTTGTCTTCTATTATTGAATTATAAGAGCTATTTTATATGTTCTAGATTCAAATTTCTTACCAGATATAAAAATTGCAAATATTTTCTCCCATTCAGTGGTTTGTGTTTCCATTTTTTGATGATGTCCTCTTAAGCAAAAAAATTTTTAGTTTCGATATAGTCCAGCATAATTATTTTCTTTTCTCACTTATGCTTTCGTGTCTTATCTAAAAAAGCTTTTCCTAACCTCGGGCCACAAAGATTTAGTCTTATATTTTCTTCTAATGATTTTATAGTTTTAGTTCTTATATTTAAGTGTTTCACACATTTTGAGTTAATTTTTTTTATGTGGTATGAGGAAGGGGCCCAAATTCATTTTTTTTGCAGATAGATATCCAGTTGTCTGAGCACCATTTCCCACATTAATTGTCTTGGAACTTTGATATAAATCAATTGACGATAAATACAATGATTTATTTCTGGACTCGCAATTTTATTCCAGTGATCTATATGTCTATCCTTATGTCAGTGCCATACTTGATTACTGTAGCTTTATGGTAAATTTTGAAATAGGGAAGTATGAATTGTTCTCTAATTGTTTTCTTCTTTTCAATATCAGTTTAGCTATACTGAGTCCACTGAATTCCCATATGAATTTCAGGATCAATTTCTGCAAAAAAACTACCTGGGATTTTGATAGGGAAGGATTACATTGAATCAGTAGATCAATTTGGAGACTATTGCCATTTTAGCATTATTAAGTCTTCTAATCCATGAATAAGATCTTATTTTAGGTTTTATATTATTTTTTTCAATAATGTTTTATAGTTTTCAGAGTATAAAAATTTATTTCTTTAAAAAATTTTATTCCTAATTATTATTTTTATGCTATTGTTAGTGAAATTGTTTTTTTAATTTCCTTTTGGATTGTTCTTTGCTAATGTATATAAATACAACTGATTTTCATGTTTATCCTATATCCTGAAACCTTGCTGAACTTATTTATTAGTTGTAATAGCTTTTTAGCTAACTGCCGATTCTTTAAGATATTCTATACACAAAATCATATCATCTAGAAACAGAGAAAGTTTTACTTCTTCTTTTCCAATTTAGATGCCTTTTATTTTTACCTAATTTCCATGGCTTAACTTTCAGGAATAAAAGTGAGTAGAGGAAACAAAAGTGAGGAGAGTGTAAATGTATGTTTTTCCTCATCAAAGGGTGAATGCATTCAATCTTTCACCATTACAAATGGTGTTCACTGTGGGTTTTTCGTAGATGATCCCGTGTCAGGTTGAAGAAATGCCCTTTGTTTCCTAGTTTATTAAAAGTTTTTATCATGAAACCAGGTTGGATGTTATCAAATGCTATCTCTGAGTCCGTTGAGCTAATCATGTGTTTTTGTCTCTTATTCTCTTAAGAAGGTGTATTACATTAACTGATTTTCAAGTGTTAAGCCAACTTTGTATTTGTGAGATAATTCCCATTTGGTCAAATTGTATGATCCTTTTTATATGTTGCTGTATACTATTTGCTAGTATTTTATTGAGGATATTTGTGTTTATATTCATATTAGATATATTTATCTGTATTTCTCTTTCTTGTGATGTCTTTGTCTAATTTTGTTATTAGGCTAATACTAGCCTCATAGAATGAGTTGAGAATTGTACATTCTTCAGAGAGTTTGTAAAATATTGGTATTAATTTTTCTTTCTCCTTACTAATTAAACATCTTCAGTTGTTATAGATCTATTCAGATTGTCTCTTTCTTCTTGAGCAGTTTTGGTAGTTTGTGTCTTTCTAGGAATTTGTCCATTTCACTAAGTTATCTAATTTGTTGTCATGCAGCTATCAAAGAATTCCCTTATAATCTTTTTATGTCTCTAAGATAGTTAGCAAGTCCACTGTTTTGTTCCTGGTTTTAGTAACATGGATCTTCTCTCTTCTTTTCTTGGTCACTCAAGCTAGAGGTTTGTCACTTTTGTTGACTTTGTCAAGGATCAACTTTTGGTTTTGCTGATTTTCTCTATTGTTTTTCTATTCTCTAATTCATTTATTTCCACTCTAATTTTTATTATTTGTTTCCTTCTGCTTGCTTTAGATTTAGTTTTCATTTCTTTTCTAAAGTCTTAAGGTGGAAGATTATATTATTGTTTTGAAATGGTTTCTTTTAATATAGGCCTTTATAGTTTACATTTTCCTCTAAGAATTGCTTTAGTTATAACCTACAATGTATACTATGTTATGTTTTTATTTTTATTCGTTTCAATGTATTTTATAATTTCTGTTTTAATTTCTTCTTTGACCCACTGTTTATTTAGAAGCATGTTGTTTAAATTTTTATATATTTGTGAATTTCCCAAATTTCTTTCTGTTATTGATTCCTAATTTCATTCCATTGTGGTCAGAGAACGTACTTTGTATGATTTCAATCCTTTCATGTTTATTGAGGCTTATCTTATGGCTTAGATTATGGTCTATGTGGAAAAAATGTGCCCTTCATATGAATGTGTATGCTGTTGTTTGGTGGAGTGTTCTACTGATGTTTGTTAGGTCTGTTTAGGTTTTTCAGTTTTAGCGTTTTGTTCAAATATTCTGTATCCTTTTCATCTTCTGCCTACTTCACTATTGAAAGCAAAGTACTGAAATCTCTGACAATTATGATTAAGATATTTCTTTTTCCCTGCTATTCTTTCAGTTTTCACTTCTTGTATTTTAGGGCTTGCTCTGTTGTTAGCTGCATATATGTTTAGAGCTGATATACTTTCTTGATGAAATTGAGCACTTTTATCATAATAAAATATCCTTCATTATTTCCAGTTGTATATTTTTGTTTTAAAGTCTATGTTGTCTGCTATCAGTATAGCCACTCCAGCTTTCTTATGGATGCTATTTGCATGATATATCTTTTCTTGTTCTTTTACTTTCAAATTATTTCCATATTTGAATCTAAAGTGTGTCTCCTCTACACAGCATCTAGTTGGATCATGTTTTTTGGGGTTTGTTTTTATCCAGTCTGACATCTGCTATCTTTTGATTGGATTGTTGAATCTGTTTTCCTCTAATGTTATTATTGATAGAGCTAGATTTATGTCTGCCATTTTACTATTGTTTTCCATTTCTTGATGTCTCTTGTTCCTCTATTGTCCCTTTATTAATTTCTTTTGAATTAAATGTATACTTCTTTAAGATTTTAATTATTTAATAATTTTTACTCACTCTATTTTTGAGTTATTCTTTAGATTTTCTAGGAATTACTATATATGTCTTAACTTTTCAGAATCTACCTCAGACTTATACTATGTTGATTCCAGTATGATATAGAAAAATTTATTCTCACATAGCTCTATCCTCTTGCCCCTTTTGTGATATTATCGTTATACATATAGTCTATATATGTGTTAAGGACTCATCAATGCATTACTTAAAATAATTTTACATGCTCTAAAGAAGCTAGAGAAGAAAGGAGAACAAGTATATATTTATGGAGCTTGTTATATTAACTTCTTATTTGCTGTGTTTGGTATCTGCATTTATTCCTGTGGATTTGAGTTCGACCTGGTATCATTTCCTTAATCCAATACAGCTGTACTCCCATCACCTCCTTTATCATTTTGTCACCAAATATATGTTTCTATACTGTTGTAGGACCAACAGTACAGTTATACAAATTTCTTTTTAGAATTTCTTTTTAGACCAGTGAAGTGAAGAAAGGAGAACAAATATGCATTTATAATTATGCAGTTACTTTTACCAGTGCTCTTTGTTTTTTTCATATGAATTTGAAATATGTTTGGGATTACTTAATTTAAGCCTGAAGAGTTTACTTTAGTACTTTTTTAAGGCAGGAAGGCAGGTCTGCTAATAACAAATCCCTTCTATCCCTATTTTGTTTATCTGGCAAAGTCTTTTTTTAATTTCATTTTCAAAATGTAGTTTTCCTGGATGTAAAATTTTTGGTTGACATTTCTTTTTGCACTTGACTATGTCCTTCCACTACCTTCTGGTCTCCATTGGTTCTGATTGAAAGTCAGTTGTTAATCTTACAGGGAGTCCTTGTATATATTGAATTACTTGTGCCATGCTGCTTCCAAGATATTTTCTTTGTGTTTGTATTTATACTTTTTACTATAATGTGTCTTGGTGTGTATCTCTTATATTTATTCTACTTGGAGTTTGTTGAGATTCTTGGGTGTGTAGATAAACATTTTCATCAAATTTGAGATTTCATCCATTATTTCATCAATATTTTTTCTGTTTTCTCTATCTCCTCTCATCCCAGTATTTCCATTGCATTTAATAATGTCCCACATTTCTCTGAAGTTCTTTCGTTTCTCTCCATTCTGTTTACTCTCTATTCTCTATATTGCTTAATTGCTGTCAATCTATCATCAAATCTGCTGACTCTTCTAGTTCAAATATACTTTTGTGACCTAATGAATTTTTCAACTCCTGAATTGACTTTCGGTTATTTTTTATAATTTTTATCTTTTTCTTAATATTCTTTATTTGATGAGACATTGTCATCATACCTCTATTTCTTTAAATATGTTTTCTTTTGGTTCTTTAAACATATTTATAATGGTTGCTTTGAAGGCTTTATCTAGTAAGACTATCGTCGAGGCCCTCTTACAGGCAGCTTCTGTTGCCTGATTTTGTTCCTATGTGTGCCCTCACTTCTTCCTCTCTCCAGGGCTTCTTGTTGTTTGCTTGTGTATTTACTCAGTGATTTAGCTGGACCGTTTTAATGAAGCCCATTTTCCCTAAAGTGTGAAACCTCTAATGCAGTTCCTCAGAAGGCATAGCCTAGGGCATGCACAGAGTCACCCTGGAATGACCATGGTTGCCTCAGGGCCCTCTTTGATGGCCTCATTACCCTCTCTCTATGTTAATCTGTCTGCCTTTTTTGGTATCATACCTAGCTGTTAGCCTCTACTAACTGCCAGCCAGTCCCCTATTGCTTTTGACAATGCCCCAGAGCATCAATTGTAGCGTATACTTTGCTGCCAGTCTTTGAGGTTTGTTATGACTCGAGGATGACTCCTCTTAGTTATCTTTTCCCTTGTTCTCTCTGTTAAACTATCTAGCCTAAAGTTTAGTCTGTTCCTCACAGAAATACTGGCCTCTTCTTAATTGTTTACCACCAGAATCTTCCTTCTCTTTGGAAACAACATTAGGCTTGAACTTCCCTACACTCTGTCCAAGTAAAATCAGTTACTTTGGTGAGAGCTTTGCAGGTCTCTGTAGAGCCTGCCTCCCTCTCTAGGCATGATCAGTGAGGCATGGCTTCAGAACTGGGAGTGGGGACAGGGGCCCACTTCTGTTGGGGTGACACCCCTGCTTTAAGAGGAGCATTCTGGGCCGGGGCAGTGTCTCTGGTACGCTGAGCTTGCATTTTCCAAACAGAGCCTAAACTCTAAATGTAAACCGGGGAAAAGGGGTTTGGGGCCCCACTCTTCTTGGTCTATCATCCCTGAGGTGCAGTCTGAGGGTGGAACGGAGGAAGAGACCCCACGTACTTCCCCAGAATTTAGCCTCTGCAACATAGCACTGGGAAAGATGGGAAATGCTCATGGCCTGCCCCTCCTTGGGAGAAACTGTAGCCCTTGATTGGATCCGGGGGGACAAGGAGCCCCATCTTCTTAGTCACATGCACCTGGGGTAGAGCTTCCATCATGGTGCGCTAGGGGTTCAGGAAGGGAGGAAGCAGGTTGTGGCTCATGTGCCACAGAAACTTGCTCTTCTTGCAGATTTATTTGATTTTTATTGAATCGTTATTTGATTATCTTGAATAAATAATTCATGAAAATTTATTTGCAGCATACCCTTAAGACAATTTCTGGAGACATTAACTGTGTGAGGTTTTTTATAGAAAGAATTATCATTGGTTTTGGTTGTTTTGCTGGAGAGTGTGGCTGCAGAACCCCTGATGCAACTATTTCAGAAATTGTCCTGTTTTGGGAGCTTTTGAAAAGATTTTGTTTCTGATTTTGTCATTGTTCTTCCATCCTTCTTCATCTTGCTTAGAATGTGAGTGTAGAATAGAGGTGGAGCAGCCATCTTGTAACCACTGGGTGACCAGAATGAGAGAGAAACCAAGACAGTGAAAGAAATGTGTTTCCTAACATTATTGGGCAGCAGAGCAATACCAGCCACTTCTCCTCTTTGGATTTACTGTTATATAAGAAACCTAAACCACTGTGCGGTTAAGCCACACATTGTGGGTTTTCTATTAAACTAAGACAAATAGGATATTAACTTATCCAGATCTGTATTTCTTATTTTCTTCAGAATATAACTTAAGTGCCTTAATGGCATTCCAAACTTAGCATAAAAAAACCCAGACTCTTCTTCCTTCAATTTTTTTTTGTTTTTACTATTGCTTCTTCATAGGCATCAACCTCCACAGTCTCCCTAACCCAAAATCAGTATTTTATCTTATACTCCTCCATCTCCTACATCTAATGAGTCACTAAATCTTATTTTCACCTCTGAAAACAATCCCTTAGGTTCTCCTATTTTCTCCTTTCCCATCAGCACTGTCTTAATGTGAACCTTCATCAAACTTCATTTGAATTACTGAAGGAGTCCCTTAATTGTTCTTCATTTCTTCAGTTTCCATATCACACTACAAACAAGGTAACAATTTTAAAAGGCATATTTGACATGTCCCTTCCATATCAATATGTTTTCAATGACTCCTTTTTTCTGTAAACTATATCAGGTTCTAATCCTTCTTAGCATAGCATCAAGGGTCTTCATAAACTCACCATGACTGGCTCTTCTGCCTCATGTTCTGTCTCTCCCCAACACAAGCTTTGTACTTTGAACGAGGTAAAAGCAGTATTCTCTTACCTTCGAGTCTTTGTATCTACAGCTTCCTCCACTGGAAATGCCTTCTTCTTTTTGTCTGTCTGGTGAATTACACTAGTCTTAAAAGTCTTGCAAACATATACCACAAAAAGAAGACTTTGGCATCTTCTTCTGATATTGTAATAGTTATAACATTGCAATACATGTTTCTTTATTCTTTTCCCCTTCTTAGAATATAAACCTCCAGAAGGTCAAGTCCTTTTGTGTGTGTGTGTGCATGTGTGTGTGTGATTCTGCTTGATTTTCAAGTTCCTAATACAGTGAGTGGCTGAGATGTTGTGTAATAAACATTTAAAGGGAAAAAAAGAAAGAAAGAATGCAGGAAGATAGTTTGAGTCTAGGGTCGTAAGAAAGAACATGTGAGAAATTAATTTTATTATAAAATTATCACATACGTAACTGGTTCTTATAAGTTCGTTGTAGTAGCAAAGAAAGTGTTGGATCTCTTATTATATTAACATCGAATAAAGGAATTTCAAAAGGTTTCATTTGAAAAATCAGCCTTTTTCTCAACCTGTGCTAGGACAAACCCATATTTAATCCAAGTTTTACAACATCAGATCACTGAGATAAACAAAATAGAAACACTAATTCTTCAGATCGTTGGATACACATCTCCATGTTAATTTTAACCAATATTTTCAGATTCTGATATTAAAATCACATAACTATTTTCTCTCTACATAAAAAAATGCAGTCAATAGAATGTCAATAAATTCATGGCCTTCAAAGGCCATCTATAAATTAAAGAGTAGTTTACCTTTACAAAGGCAATACTCGTGAATTTTAATGCAAATGTCAAACACATTAGCTCTAATTCTCAAAGATTTGAGAATAAAAGTGAAACTGGGATAAATGCATTTATAGGTACACGCAACTACGTACAGCAATAAAATGAAATATGTGCTGTGAAATGAGTACAGGCAGTGAGCACAACAGAGTATTCACTTCTACTTTGAAGAGGTTATGGGGAGGGAGGAAAGGAGCAAGAATGCCCTTTGAGCAGAGTGATGCTTATGACAACCCTGAAGGGAAATAGTTCATTAGGATTCACCTCAGGAAGGAGAGCAGCCCAGAGAGTAAAGGCAACTTGAACAAGGATGTCAAGGTTTACCCTCGCTGGTGCCTTCAGAAAAATGTAAAGTGGTGCATTCAGTGGAAAGGAGGTTAAGATGCTTCAGTAATGGGCTAATATTGTGGTGAGACTTGAGGCTAGAAAGAGAGGCAGAGGGAAGACTAATTATGAAATACCTTAACTAGCATACGAAGGATTTAAGTGGAACTGCTAAATTATTTTCAATAGGGTAGTGTCATCATTAATTTTCTGTTTTAGAGAGATCTCTCCAGTTGCGTGGCAAAAGAGATACTGGAGGTCAGAAATACTGAGGAAACAGACAAAAAAAAAAGGTGAAGGACTGTTCCAGCAGTGCAGACAAGAGATAAAGGTCTATATCAATTAACTGAAAACCGAGAGGTAACGGAAATAGCATCCATAGGTCATAGTGATATATTGGATTTGGCATCTAGAATGATTCTCAGTTTCCTGAGTTTGATGCCTGGGAATCTGGCCTAGGTGATAGAGGACGACTTGATTTTAGATCCAGAATGAATCCTTTAATCTAGCCTCTTTATTTTATAAGTGATAAAAGTACATAGATGTTAAGTGATTTGCCCAAGTTCTTGCAGCTGTTTGTTTAGTCCTGGAAGGACTAGAACATGACTCTTCTAATTTCCATTTCAGGGCTGTTTCCAACATAGAATATTATATTCAGATATTCTGTGCTCTTTCAATTTTCATGCCAGGCAAGATGACATAATGGAAAAAAAATAGATAGAGTTTCAGCTTCCTAATTGTTCCATAAAAGGATTTGGGGGCTACGTATCAGACAATGACAGATTTGCCATTTGAGGATGTTATCTAAAATTTATGAGACAATTATTATAATCTAATCATTTTATTTTTAGGAAGAAAAGTTCAAATTTCATCCAATTTTGTAATTTAAAAAAAAAATCATGACACTTTCCCTCAGTGATATATCATTTATCATCAGATGTAAAGAAATAGGAAGTTTTATTTTTAATAGGCAGCTCTCCTTGCGTAATGTCAGATAAGAAAATTTAAAAAGCAAATCGGTTTCAGTTAATTACCTTGACAACTTTGTATATATCAAAATAACTATGGGTCAGATTTTAAAATAGGAAGAAGGGTTTAGTGTAGGCATTTTGGAGAATATCCAGACAGATTTGTGTGTGTGTGTGTGCGCTTTTTCTGTTGCAAGAGAATTTTACAGTTCACAAAATTAAGATAAGAAAATTTATTTATGTCACTGATGTATCAGAACCAGTGACAAAATATGACACTGTGCATCAAAGTAACACAATCTGAATGCAGTCTTGATTACTTTCTGCAGCTATCCCACTTGATGGAGTTTTGGGGTAAGCACCAAGTTCTTGACTATTAAAATGCTTCACCCAGGTCTGCTGATGGAGCAGAATGGAACTTGTAGAAGGGGACATTTTTATATTTACAAGTTGAATCCATCTTTGTAATAAAAATTTCATTAAAAGTCCTCACTCTATTTCATGAACCTTCCACAAATAATTCCTTTTTCTACTTCTCAAACAAAACTGCCTAGTCTTCTATGCTTACTCTTCCCATGATTGCAAAAGTGATGTGTTCATTCATCTGAACTTAACCACAGGCCTTGCACTCTGACAATATTTGTCTTTATAGCTACTTTTTCTTCCTCCACACAAGTAGCTCCTTTTAAGTCAGTCTCTTTCCACAAGCTTCTGTCTGCAAACAGATCTTCCCAGCTTAAAGTTAGTTCTGTTTTTTTTTTTTTAATTAACCACCCTACAGACAGCAGCTGACTATTAAACGCCCAAGGTCTGAAGTTACCCTATATCTCTTGATTCCTCTATCTTGTGACTCATTAACACACTAAACATTGAATAAGACATTAATTTCAAATGAGACAAAATTTACTTCCAAAGTAATGAATTCTCTTCATTTTGTTTCTCAATTCCACTTTAATTCCTTCTGTGATCATGCCTCATCTTTCTGACTCTGACATTTCCCAACCATAAAGTTTAGTGGGAAAGCATGGTATATGTCACAGGCCCAGTATGGGACATAGCTGGCCCTAAAAAGTCATGGAAACTTCCAGTTAGTTTTGTCTTTTGCTGGTGGAGTTATTTGGCTTGGATAGAGACCATGAGAGAAATAATTAACAGTATTGCAATACAGTATAAGAATGGAGAAATAAGTAGTATGATATGGCTTGTTAACAAAATTCCAAACCTAACAGGATCCCCTCTGGAGACAAGTTAGCATGCACAAAATTAGATGTTTCAGAAATGCCCTCTCTCCTTCAATATTGAGATTAACTGGCCTGGAATTATTTCTAAACAATCTTCAGCTCTATCATCATATGATTCTATAGAGCACATCTTACATTTAAATGTAGCCCATTTATATTCACGATCACACAGATACTAATAAATAGCATTGGAAATCCTTTCTCATGTAGAACCATTAGTGAGTTAATTATTTCATTAATTCACTCCACAGATATGTACCATGTGTCTTAGATGTGGCAGGCTAATGCAAAATAATTTCCAGGAGGTTTCACAGATTAAACAAAAACAAAGCTCAAAAAGTGAAATAACTAGCCCAAGGTCACATAGCCAGGAGTTAAACACATGGTCAAAAGTCATAGCAAAGTCCATGTGTTTTTCATTCCATTGCACTGACCTCAAGGAGTTCCTGGTTTAGTGGAGGAAATGTACAACCAAATAAATAATTTAAAATACAGCACAAGAAGGTGCTTTGCTATAAAGTGCCTCAGAATATTCTCTTTCTCTGAGACTCTTTTTCAATCCAAGAAATATGGCTTAGTAAAATAATTTTCTTTAATCATCAGAATGTCTTCTAAAGTAGGTAAAATCTCAATAGCTCGTGAAACTCACTTGTAATACTATAGTTTGGTGTAGATTACTGATGGTTCAAAATGTAAATATGTTTTGGGTTTAATTTTGACTTTTAAAAGAATTGGTATTTTTCCTTGGAGAGTCTCAACATGTAAATTTCTGGGCACCCCTCTGGCCCACCCTTGAAGCTGGCAGGTGGTTTGGCCTCTGCCAGTCTGATCACTTTCAATAAGAGTCAGACTCTTGAGCGGAGAGAAGGTTAGTTAAGGCCTCTTTCCAGGGTAGTCTGAAAAAACAGGTCTCATCCTTGGCCATGTTGATGCTGTCGTGCATTCTGAGCCCTGCAGATAGAAGTCCCAGCACTTCTTTGGCTTAATGAAAAGCTCCCATCTTTCTCCAGAACATTGTCAGGACATCCTGCCCATTCTGAGCTGTTCTTGTTCCCCTACTGTGCATGGAGTGGTCAGGAATTGAAATCTCAGCTCTCCTTTTTGGCTTGAAAGTTTTCCTTTTTATCCCACTCTTTTTTTGCAGGGGAAAACGAAAGAGGATTAAGAATTCTCTATTTTTATTGCATTTGTGTCTGCTTCTGAACAAAGTTCACTCACGGAGAAGAAAAATAGCCTGCACAAGTTTTACTTCTAAAACTAAAAATATTATCATTCACTGGACATACCTAAAGGCTATAGGTTAGCTAAATATAACAGTCAAATAATCATAGAATAAAGAGAAAATGAGTCATTTTTAAGAGTAGGAAAGTCTTGAAGATGTCCTAAAGAAACCAACACTGCATGAGGGATCAGAAGGAAAAAGAAAAGGAATGTTCCATCAAAGAAGAGAATTCCTGGCTCATGAAATGCCTGTGCCTGCGTGTGGGGGTTTAAGAGTCCCTGTTGGAATTTGATCTCTGGGAACTCAGGCAGGAGGGAGTGAGGTAGTTGAAGATTGAATAGGTTGAGGCCAAATTATAACTGCCATTCTAAGAAGACTAAAACGTCATGACAAGGGTAATTTTCGTAGGTTTCCTTTTCTGATTGTGATCAGTTGGGAAGAAACTATGAATGACGTGAAGTCTAAGCAGTAACAGAAGAGAGTTGCTGGTTTTATGACTAAAAGCATTGATCTTTATTTATTCATTCAAACAAGCCTTTGCTTGACTCCTCTCTTAAATATTTGCTTCCTGAAAAAAATATTTTAATTATTTATAAGCAAGATAGTTTATCCCAAAGGTATTTTGGTGCATAGTCTCGCGCTGTCACTTTTTTTTTTTTCCATGCAACTTTCTCATAAAATTAGGCATACTGCAAAACAGCAAAGCCCCCAAAACAGAAAACAGGAAATTCTTCTTAAGCCAATGTATCATTAAGTCATGAAATTCACCACTGCCCGAGAACATTGAAGTGGCTTAGAATATTTTTAAATGAGGTCATGAATTCATATAAAGTAAACTAGCTTTTAAAGTTATAACTTTATAACAACTCAAACAAAACATAAATCCTTAGGCAGCAATATCCAAGTTGATCAGCAAATATATGAGGCACTAAATTGCCTTCTGAAATTATACTATAGTTTAATAGCTTTTGCATAAAAATTGAAAAAAAATCTTTGAAAGTTGCTTATTTATGATTCCTGATTATCTTCCCATTACTTTATTAAAATAACCGGCATTTACACAGTAGTGTTTATAGTCTATCATAAGATTTGTTTTCGTATATTGTAAGATGTGACCTTTATAATAAAACTGATTTTTACAATATCACTGAGATATTACCATCATTTTTATTTTATAAGTGATGAAACTAAGACTAAACATGTTAATTACTTACTCAGATTTATATGTTAGTATAATAAGTGAAAATTTGTGAAACAACCTTAAAATCTAATTTTTTATTTAAAAAAAATTACAAGACACTTTATGAGAAGAATCTACAAGCTAGATAAAAGTTGTAAATTTTTAACTAAGACTAGAAATCGAGAAGATTATATATGGGAAACAAATTTTTTAAATTTTGTACCAAAAGTTACCTTAGCTAACGTCAATAGATAAAATTTTGAGTTTGAAAAACAGATTCATAATACAGATGACAGATTAAGGATTTATATCCATAATATAAATATAAATTGAAAAGGAAAAGTTAAACACCTACTTTAATTGTACTCATTCAAGTGTTAACACTTAAAAACAAGAACAACTGGGGCCGGCCTCATGGCCTAGTGGTTAAGTTTGGCACTGTCCACTTCAGTGGCCCGGGTTCGTGGGTTCGGTTCCCCAGTGCTTACCTACACCACTCATCAGCCATGCTGTGGCAGCAACCCACATACAAAACAGAAGAATATTGGCACAGATGTTAGCTCAGGGCGAATCGTCCTCAGCAAAAAAATCAAAAAAACAAGAACAATAACACCTATTGCTGGTTGGGTTCTGAAGATATATTGGGATGTGATATGTTTAAGCCTCTATTAGAATTCATTAAAAATAATTAATACATATGCCTTCAACCCAGTATTTGTGCAACTGTGGGTCCAACTCATAACAATAAAACCATAGCATGTATAAATGGACATACAAAGATGCCTCTCATGATATTATTTATGGGGAAAGGGAGAAGGGGCAAAATGAATGTTCAGTCAGTGGGGAATCATTTGCAAGATTCAAATCAGGTAGTTTTACTTGATTTAGACAGTGCTTTGTATTTTTTTTCTTCTTCAGTCTGAAATATTTCCTCAAGGGACTTGAAGAATTTTGGGGATGAAAATGTTTGATTTGGTTTGGTTTTTGGAGGAGGGAGGTTTGTTGGGGTTTGTGCCATATGTTCTGACCTGAAAAGATACAGTAGTATTACTTTTATGCTTTAAACTTTAATAAAATAATAAAAGTGATCCATAAGAATTTGGAAAGAGTAAAATTAAAAAGCCCTTACCAAAGAAATGGGTCCTGACTAAAATCTATATATGACTAAGGACAACAATATATCCTTTAATATATATAAATTCATATACATTAGAACTTACCTCCAGAATAATAAATAATATCACTCTTACTCACATTTTATATGTTTGGCTGAGTAAAAGAGAATTGGGGTGTAATTATAATAGAAACAAATTTTATCCATGCCACAGCCCATTGCATTAGCAACTCAGAGTATCAATGATTAAGATGTGATGTGTTTTAATTTTGTTCTTACTTTCATTATATAGAAGGGTTATTATAGATAATATGTAAATAAAAATGTAGAGAATGATAGGTGTGTCTGCCTAAATTTATATGTTGGAACCTAATGCCCAAGGTGATGGTATTTGGAGGTGGGGCCTTTGGGAGGCGATTAGGCCATGAGGGTGGAGCCCTCAAGAATGGCATTTGTACCCTTATACAAGAGACCCTCAAGCCACTTCTGCCATGTGTGGACACAGAAGACAGCTGTCTGTGAACCAGGAATCAAGCCCTCATCAGACACTGAATCCGCTAGCGCCTTGATCTTGGACTTCCCAGCCTCCAAAATTGTGAGAAATAAATTTCTGTTGTTTATAAGCCACCCAGGCTATGGTATTTTCTTATAGCAGCCCAAACTGACTAAAACACCACCCCCTAACTTCTGGAATTCAAAAGGCAATGCTATGCCGAAGCGGGCCATGTTTTCTTCTGTGCTAATCAGTCTGCACATTTATGTACTTATTCTACACAATTCAGCCACAAAAGCAGGCTCCTTACAAAGGAAATAGGCAAAGTCTGCCGAGAACGTACGCTGAAGACTTTGTTGCTGTATTTTTACAAGGTAGAAAAAAAATTCTGACCTGAAGAATGTGGGTAAATTGGAAGGAGCCAAATGTTTTAGTAATGGAAATAAGATTTTCTGCATGAGATTCTCAAACGCCAAAAAAACCTATCCTACTGCAACTCAAACGTATGGATTAAATTGCAGTCATGAATTAAAAGAAAAACATTATTTTGATTAAAGGGAATGAAGTCACTACACTGAAGAACTTCTAGCCATAAAATAAATTACTAGAAGTCCCCAGGCTAAAGAACTCTGAAGTCTTTGGATATATAGTCAAATTGAATAGCACTCAGTTAATTCGTTTACTGCGCTAAAATATTTGCGTGAGTCTTAATATAGGAAAACAAAAGTGACCAACAGGTCCATTACACTTTTCAAGTCAATGATTAATGTTTAGAAAGAAAAGAATAATTTATAGCGTAATAATTGCTTTCCATTTCTGTTCTTTCTCTTTACAAAATTATGCAAATATATTCAGTCTCATTTTATACTATATAGTGACTCTATGAAAACGATGGAGGATGGAAAAATCTATCACTTTAATTCTCCTACAATAGTGATGGCTAATAGACACTCAAGATCCGTTAATCTTAAAATGTCTGTTCAGAAATCCTACTAAATGATTTTCTTGTAAAATATTGAGATAACTGTTTCTGCAAATGTGTGCATGTGTAGGGGGATGGATGTGGGTGGTAGATGCATGATAATTTTGACATTAGACTGCATCCTGGTGTGTTGATTGGACCAGTGGATGTAGGTATATTTCATACCTACAAAAAAATTGAATTCGTCATGTGCACATTTATAGGGGTAGGTGGGTGACCTCTAGTTCTGTCTTCAACCATGTGCTACTATCAGTTTACCACAAAGTTTTAAGGATAGTTATCACTCACATTGAAAGTGTGTATGCCCATGTCACAGATTGAAAACTCAGAACAAGGAGTAACCTGGTGCACCTTGATGTTGTCATCCTGTTTCTCAATGTGGTGGCTTTCTCCATCTCTAGCCAGACACCAGTCCCAATGAAGTCATCAGTTTCTTACGTACAAAAAACAAAAAATACTTGATTTTCAGAGGTTTAAAAGATCATATCAGATAGATAAATCTAAATTCTCCAGGGGCTGGCTCGGTGGCGTAGTTGTTAAGATTGCGCATTCTGCTTCGGCAGCCTGGGGTTCACGAGTTGGGATCCTGGGTGCAGACCTACCCACCGCTCATCAAGCCATGCTGAGACAGCACCCCATTAGAAGTGCTACAACTTTACAACTATAATACACAACTATGTACTGGGGCTTTGGGGAGGAAGAGAAGAGAGGAAGATTGACAACAGATGTTAGCTCAGGGCCAATCTTCCTCAAAAAAAAAAAAAAAGCTAAATTCTCCAAATACATGATTAAAATAGTTTCAGTTCCCTTCACAAGAACAACCAACTTTTAAGAGGCAAACGTATGACATGGATGACATCTTTTTGTCTGTCTTAAAGGCCAGTCATTGCAAATTTGGAAGAACGAAAATTTGATCTGATTCGTTTGCTAAAATGTCTTTTTTCTTTTCCTACACTTATCCTTAGACTATTCCTATATTTACTGTAAGATACTTTAGATAACAATGAATGTTTATGATAATACAAAAATACTTTTGAATAACGCTAAGAAGACTTTTAGAAAAATCCCATGATTTTGCAATGGAAATATTGATTGCATAAAAGAAAAACCCACCCACATAAGATCAAAATGGTTTACTTAGCTCAGATCATTTTACTGTGAAACAAAAAACTTTCCTGAAGCATGGTAGAATCCCAAATACGTGACTAAGCTATTTCCTAAAAATAGAAGGGGCTCCAATTAAATTATCAGCAAGGCAATAAGTCAGAACATTCTTAGAGTTCACGAACATCATATGATCTATGTGAAGGAAGACTTTAAAAATAGAAATTTGGTTCAAGAGAAACAAACTATTCCCAGAACCTTTGTTTATGAGCATAGCATTGAGGGGTGAAAAAATCTACTTACTCCCCTCTCCCACTTTTTGTTTTGAGTATGTGTGCACACGAGCACGCGCATACATGCATGCAAGTTTATGTGTGTTTTCATCTTGTAGGTTTTACTTCAGTTTTCACAGATCACAGATGAACAGCTACCGATAAATTTAATAGAGATATTTTCCTTTATGAAAGATATAAAATTACATTAAAGAGAAATGACCATCTTTTTTATCCAGTTGACTGCAACAGAACCCTTTGCAAATGACTGAAATATCCATGGCCCTTATGATGAAGCAGTTGAAAGTATTCCTATTTTTGAGCATGGTATTTTACTGTAACATTTTCAGTATTGCAGTGCATTAACTATTAGGCAAGTTAGCATGAACTTATTTTCAGATATATTGATGGAGTCCATTTTATATGTAGAAATAGAATCAGATTAATTCATTTGAAAAGCAATGTAATATAATCCAGGCAGAATTTTTGATCATTAGATATTATATGTCCATTAACAACAGGAAAGAAGATTCTTCTGAATAATGGTAGTATATATTACATAATTCATAGACAAATCCCTTACGTTAAAAAAATCAGTTAACCATTTTCACTGTTCTGTTTCCCATGTGTGTTTATTTTCATAATTAATTTGATTCACTCAAGCGCACGTTCAGTGTGACTTGTTGGGAATTAGAGCCACACATTTTTGTTTCCGACAGTGTAAGTCCTGGGAACTAACATTACTGTAACTATATCAAACACCATTCAGGAAGGAATGTCTGGGGAAGATTTTGTTTTCTGGGAGGAATAGAATACTGAAAATACTGCAACTTTTTCTGTGAATTTTGAGGAAAATTAAAATATGTTGCAGGATTATAGCAAAATCATTAATATAGCATTTTGAAAACAAAACATATGCTCAACAAGCAATTGTATGTCAGGTACTAGAAAGGGCTACCTTGAGATTCTCTCTGAGATGAGTCTGAGAGTTGGTGCTGTTAGAGCTTTGTTTATTTTCAACACTTCTCATAAGCATTTAGCAGTAAAGGAACATATTAAGCTATCATAATTTATTTGTAAAACTCCTAAAATAGAATTTACAGAGAGTTAATTTCTTCTTTTTTCTTTTGTGAGGAAGGTCAGCACTGAGCTAACATCTGATGTCAATCCTCCTCTTTTTTTGCTGAGGAAGATTGGTCCTGAGCTAACATCTGTGCCCATCTTCCTCTACTTTATATGGGACGCCGCCACAGCATGGCTCTACAAGCGCTGTGTCAGTGCGCGCCCGCGATCTGAACTGGCGAACCGCGGGCCACCACAGCCGAGAGTGCGCACTTAACCGCTTGCGCCACTGGGCCACCCCGAGAGTTAATTTCTAAATGAGGAAATATAGTTATCAAAGAATGAATTTCAATTTAACTGTATTAGAAAATACCTCCTCAATTATCTTTCTTCTTGATTATAATATGTGTCACTTCAAAGAAATGCATTTATAGGACCTTTGCTCTAGAAAAAAATATAAAGTTCTGAGAAAATCAGAGGTAGCTTCTACACGTAGAAGTTAACACCTTTGACAAGAAGTAACCAAAGATTTTTCTTTGTTTATTTGTTTTTAGTCATTGGAAACCACTTAAGCCACTCAAAGACTCCACATATTATCCTTTTAGATATGACGATACCTCTGAGATTAATATTAAGCTACATGTTGTTTAACTGTCTGTACCTTGACTTATTCTTCTCTCTTTGCATCATTCTTCCTAGTAACTTTGGACCATACTTTGCTGGAAAATGACTAAACTAAGCCTCTACTTCCTTTGTTGTTATAGGGTTCCTTCCTTTGAGATTTCTGATATTTTCAAAGTTTAAAGAAGACAACAAATATTTCACTGCTTTATACCTCATTGTGTTAATAAATCTCACTGAAAAACTTTTAGAAATGGATTCTGTTAGCTCTCTCATATTTTAAATATTTAAACAGAGCAAGCTCTTTATAAATGCTGGTGGTAGGATGTTATTGTATAATAAACAACTTGACTGGCCTTTGTCTCTCATCCTTGGAAGGGACTTTTAAACCTCTTGGCATTTTCAGAGTGAAAGGAATGTTTTCATTATTCATAAGCCCCTTGGATCACAGCTGAGTTGATACTAATGAGGTGACCCATGGTAGGCCTCTACATAGCTTCAAGATGAGGCTGGCTACCAGAAAGATCATCCAAGTGATTAGTAGCCTGTTGGGATTTTGAGCCAGCCAACTCTCCAGGGAGGAAAGAGGGGCTGGAGATTTGGTTCAATCGTAGTCAATGATTTAATCAATCATGCCTATGTAATGGAATCCCAATTACAGCTCTGGACATTGAAGCTCAGAGGAGCTTCCAAGTTGGTGAACACACTGGTATTCCAGGAGACTGACGTGCCCTGATTCAGGACCTTCCCAGACCTTGCTATATGTGTCTTTTCATTTGGCTGTCCCTGACTTGTATCCTTTATAATAGAAATGTAATCACGAGTATAGTGCTTTCCAGATTTCTGTGAATCATTCTAGCAAATTATCAAACCTGAGGGGAGTCTTGGGAACCCCCAGGGATTGTAGCCAGTTGGTCAGAAGTGTGGGTGGGGACCCCACTAGCATCTAAAATCTAAAGTGAGAGCTGTCTTTTTTGGGAACTGTGCTGTTTAACTTGTGAAGTCTGCACTAACTTCAAGTAGTTAGTGCCAGAATCGAATTCCACTATACTAGTTGATGTTGAAATACGTATAACAGAAAGGGATTGTTAAACAACTAAACTGATTTTACAAGGATATATTTTAATTGCACTGGAAGGAGAAATTGTTACAGAAGACAGGAAATAATAACTGATGAAGCATTTTTTAAGTGCTAAGGAACCATATTCCAGGCAGTACTCAAACAAGAACCAAGAAAGAATTTAGATTTCTCACCTAGTGATGCAAAAGGCATTCAGAGATAGAGGTAATATGGTGTATGAATTGAGAAAGCAGGCTCCAAAATCTACTTGAATGTAAGATCCGTGAGGATACAAGCCTGCATCCCCATACCCTTGAATAATTCCTCACATAGGGAAGGCCCTCAATAGATTAGTATTTAATGAAAATGACTTGGGCTCAAGTCCTGGCTCTACCATGTCACAGGTGTGGGACCATATGCTAAACACTAAACCTTTCTAAAACTAGGTTTTATCATCAAAGGATTGTTTAAAGGATTAAATAAAATATTGCAAGCTAAAATTTTAGCATAATTATTAGTGCACATTAAATATTGAATAAGTGTTGGCTAGTAAACACAAGTGATTCACATCTCAAATTCCTACCTCAGGTGCATGTTTGTACTTCCAGATAAGCCCAAATACAGAAATGTCAACAAAAAGGAAACATACAGAAATAGAAACAATTAAACCAAGTGGTAGAAAAAAAGTAAAATATTTAAGAATAAACTTATGAGTAAATGAAAAAGATCTAAATGAAGAAAATCTTTAAACATTCAGAGACACAAAAGAAACAAGCTAATGAAATTGATACCAATGGTTTTGGACAGGAGAATTCAACAACTTAAAAAGTTGAACATATCCAACTTTGTATAATTATTAGTGATTTCAATAAAATAACAACAGGTTTTTAAAGAAATAGATGTTTATACTAAATTTAATATTAGAAAATAAAACAAATAAGAAATTATAATTATAAATAAAGAGTATTAAAGTAAAATTGAAATAAAACTAATTTTATTATAAATTATAATAAGGAGCAATGAAGTTCTAGTTCTATCAAATAGCAAGTCATATAAAATTCAATTATGCTAATTATTTTGACTATATTCCATATATTCAAGGAGGAGGAAGAAAACAGGATTAAGAAGAGACATGAAAGATATTTTTTAAAAACACATGTAAAACTTTTAGATATGAAAATACAATATTTAAGATTTTATAAACATACGCTGGATGAGATTTATAGTAGAATAGATACTGCAGAAGAAGAGATTAGTGAACTTGAAGATACAGCAGCAAAAATTACCCAAAAGGAAACAGACAGAAAAAGATGAAAAGAAAAATGAACATAAAATCAGTGAATTGTTCCAGCAGCTTAACATGCGTGTATTTGGAGTTACTGATGGAGAAGAATGAGAAAGAAGGGAGCTAGAAAAATATTTGAATAAATAAAGGTAAAAAGCCCAAATTAGATTTTAAAAAACATAATCCCATGAACTCAAGAAGCACACCAAAGTCTAAGCATAAGAAATATGAAGAAAACTATAGCAAGACACATCATAAATGTGAATTGGAATACTTAATACTGATAAGATGTCAATTCTAGAAAAACCTAATTATAAATAAAAATCCCAGATATATTTGTAGAAATTAATTAACCAACTCTAAAATTTATGTAGCAAGAAAGACAAAGAAGACAAAACAGCTAAAACAGTTGTGAAAAAGAGTTTGAGGGCATAAACCTGATTTCAAGAATTACTAAAAACTATAGTAACAAGACAGTCTAGTATCAGCAAAAAGATAGAAAATAGAACAGAACACAGATTCTGGAAGTAGAAACACACATATACAATTAACTGATTTTTGACAAAATTACAAAAACAATTCAATAGAGAAAACATAGACTTTTCATCAAAGGGTAACGGAACAAATGGAAACTCATATACATATAAATGGATCATCTCCATTCCTCATAGCACGTATGAAAAATAACTCAAAATGGACCTTGGACCTAAAGGTAAAAATCTAAAAACTATAAAATTTATAGAAGAAAACAAAGGAGAAAGCCTTTGACCATGATTTAGGCAATATTGAATTACAACCCCAAAAGTATGATCCATATAAGAGTAGATTAATTGATCGTTGTAAAAATTGAGAACTTCTGCTCTTTGAAAGACACTGATAAATAAGAGAATTAACAGACAAGCCACAGACTCAGAGAATATTTGCAAATGAGACTGGGAAAATTTCTATATCCAGAATATATGTAAAAACACTCTCAAAACTCAATGATAAAAAACAGACAACCCAATTAAAGAATGGGAAAAAGTTTAAACAGACACTTCATCAAGGAAGATAAATATATAAAATGGCAAATATGCATACTATAAGTGGTTAACACTTATAGTGTTAGGATATTTATTTTATTTTTATTTTATTAGGATAATGCATATTACAATCATAATTAGATACAAACACACAACTATTAGAATGGTTAAATTCAAAGGAACTGTCCATAATAAATGATGAGTAGGGTAAGGAGCAACCAGAAATCTCACACATTTCTACTGCGAATGCAAAACGGTAGTCAATTTGGAAAATAGAAAATTAAGCATATGCTTACCACAAAACTGAATAAACTGACTCTTAGCCATTACCCCAGTGAAATGAGACCTTATGTGCACTCAAAACTCTGCATGCAAATATTTCTAGTGGCTTTGTCTGCCATGACCAATGCTGAAAACAACCCAAATAGACTTCAACTGGCAAATGAATGAACTGTGGTATATCCAGACAATGAAATACTACTCAGCAATTAAAAAGGAATGAACAGGTGATTCACGCACCAACAACACAGATGAATCTCACATGCATCATTCTAAGTGAAAGAAGCTGTCTCAGAAAGATACAGACTCTATGATTTCTTTGTGTCCTTTTTTTCTAAATTAAGACCTTATTTTTTTTTTCAGAGCAGTTTTAGGTCCACAGCAAAATGGAGAGGAAGGTACAGAGATTTCCCATATACCTCCTGCCCCTACACATGCATAACCTCCCCATTGTCAACATCTCCCACCAGAGTGGTACATTCGCTACAATGAAAAAACCTATGTTGACACATCATCATCACCCTAAGTCCATAGTTTACACTAGGTTCACTCTTGGTGTTGTACACTCCTTGGGTCTGTGCAAATGTATAATGACAAGTCCACCATGATGGTATCACGGAGAGAATTCTCACTGCCCTCCAAATCCTCTGTGCTCTTTCTTTTGATCCCTCTCCAATCCCCATGATTTCTTTTATATGACATTCCAGACAAGGCAAATGTAAATTTACACGTACAAACTAAGGTTCCAGAGACATGATTTGATAAGATAAAATCAAAATCATAGTGAAAACAAATAAAGATAATAATGATAATAATTATACTTTCTTAGATTGAAAACAAATAAAGATAATGATAATAATTATACTTTCTTAGATTTGTGTGGTTTTGAAAGTCATTTTATTTTTATTATTCATTTACTTCCCATACCCCTGGGAATTTGTATATCTATTTGACTCATTTGTGCTTTTACAGAATAGTACTATAATGAGACAAGTTGCTTCCACTTCTTCATTTCCATTGTATATCCCTACAATCAATCACCTACTAGAATCTCACGTCGTCAAAAATGATTTATAGTAATATCAGCAATAAGGATGGAAACATTTGATATTATCAATATATCTTCTCTCACTGTACAGCAATAAAAAAGAGTGCCTATGCATTAAGAACAAAAGTTATCTCTGCACTTTGATACATAGAAAGTCACACACACAAAGCACCCAATTTAGTAATGCTATCCTAAGCAAGCACTAAAACTTGGGAAATAATGTCCTGACTAAACCTAGTTGGAAAATAAGAAACCATATGTTTTTTAAAGTCTATACATACCAGCTAACCTCTGACTGACCTATTCCCTGAAGGCATATGCATCGCAATATATTTTCACAATGTCAGATTTTCAATATCATATGAGTTATTAGAATTTGTGTCAGCAGCAACCCAAACATTTGAGCGCATACTGAGGGAAATAATTTAAGGAGAGAGTGAAGAGAGGTCTTTATTATTTATAGTTATAACCAGCCCTGTTTTTAGCTAGTCTCAGCTACTTTGGTTGTAAGATTTTAACCTCGCCTCTGATTTTGAAATTTATCTATACTTTTGGAATATAGTTGTCACAAAAAAATTGAGATATAATATATATGCGTATGTCTTACATTTCTTCAAGTAGATTTCACAAATGGATTTCTAGCAAAAGCCAGAAAATTGCATAAATATATACATATACATGAATATAAATAACACCAGTACACTGGTCTATTTATGTTGCATGTGTTTACATCTTTTTTTCCCATGAGCCTCTATAGGATTTCAGTAATGATGTTGTTTTAAGGATAATAGGAAGCAAACACTTACCAGAAATGCAATTAAATCACCAAACATGATGATACCTAAACATATCATTTGACAACACAGCATGGCTACGAGGTGGCTCTCCCGACATCTGCAGCTCTAAAGATCATCATGACTCCAGCAAGAGCATCCTCCTAATGTGCTGCATGAGAGAGGCACTAATTAATCATTAAGCGGCCTTACATCATACAGGGCTGCTGCTTCTGTTTCACACCCACTGCAGTGGTGCCGAGCCGCAGCAGCAGTAGCAACAGCAACAGCTCCTATGCTGGACATGATGGGGAAAGTGTGGATTACTGCAGTTCTGAGTGGACTGTTGTTTGGAAATGATACTTGCATTTGGCAATAAATAATTCACAATTATTATTAACCCAACCTCACTTTACTGATTGATGGCCTGTATTGGCCACTTGCCAGATGTGTTTTCTAATTTGCACCAACAGGGGTTAAATTTTCCTTGATTGTGGAGGTGTGGGCTTTTGAGACTCCTCTTTGTGTCATGACGGAATACGATATGCTAAGAGGAGTACTTTCCAGCGGCCTCACCTTTCCAATGAAGCGCATAATCCAGTATTAGAGAGGCTACCTCCAAGCAGACCACACAATATCTACCTGCAGAAATATTTAACTAGGTTAATCAGACTATCTTGATGATAATGGACTCCCTTAAAAATATTCTCACTCACTCATTTTATGTGCTCATTATTAGAGATTTGGAAAATATAGAAGAGATCACAGATGAAAATAAGAGTTTTCAATAGCCACCAACTAAAGAAACCAACTGTTAAAATCTTGGTACACACATTTTTAGTGTTTTTTTTTTTTTTTTTTACCTCTTACAGAAATATCTAATCTTTACTGAGGCCTTATAGTATGCCAGCCACTCTTCTAAGAACTTCACATGTATTAATCTCACTTAGTCCTTACAATGACCCTGTAAGAGAGGTACTATTATATTATTGTTTTGCATGTGGGCAAACTAGGACACAGAGAAGGTTGGTAATTTTCCCATGGACATCTGATTATTACATAGCGGAACTTAGATTTGAAATCCCCAGGAATATCTTGCTGTAGAACCTCTCATGTAAATATGTCCCCATGTAACTGATGTAACTACCTAAGCAATGCCAAGGCCAACATGGCAAGAAATCTGGCCTTTCTCAGACTTCTTCTATCCAAGTATTTCCAGGATGCCTGTGACTACTGAAAGTTGTCCATTGAATCAGTTCTCCTTCATGCTTGTTGCTTCTACTTGCTGGGTGAGAGCAAGACCTCAGGTCTGTTTCTCTGCCACTGCTGACTGCTGGACAGCTCCATACACTTGATTTCTTTCAGTAATACCCTTGGTTACTCTTTAAGCAGACCCGTGGTTTTGACCTTGGAAATTCTGAGATCGTACCACTCTGATTGCTAAAGGAATTGCTGCAGAGCCTGAGGAAATCAGACTCACCCTACAGTTTTGTGTGGGGTAACCTTCTCTAGAAGCCTACATGTGATGCAGTGGTCCCTCGGGAAGTGAGAGAAGATAACCATTTCTTCAGGGTGAAGCTCACTCACTCGTGCTCCTTGCCAAAGTTGTCATGGTCCCCAATAGTACACTTTTTGGTGACATGTTAGTTCAGATTCGACAGAGATAGTTGAAAGCAGAAATTGGTAAATGACAACCTGTTTGCCAACTGGCCTCAGACCTATTTTCATATGGTTCACTATCTAAGAATGGTTTTCACATTTTTAAAAGATTGGTAAAAAATAAAAAAGCAAATAAAGAAATATATGTGACAGAGACCACATTTGACCTTCAAACCCTCAGTATGTGACAGAGACCATATGAGACCATGAAATCTCATAGGTCCTTTGGCAGAAAACTTTGCCCCCCCCCCCCCGCCTAATGGAACACCGTAGAGAAAGGATTTATCGCCAGGCATAAACTGTGCCCACTACCAGGTCTCTCCCAGTGTTTTCTCAGTTCTAATGTGGCTGCTCAGTCACCAGCCTCATCTTTCCTTCCTTTAAGATGGGGTTACACTTGGAGACCATGACTGTCTTTTCCAGAAGTTCCTCAATCTGGGTTGACTCAGTCCATCAGACATATAGTACTAGCTTTGAACATCAAAAAGGAAGAGTTCAGGATCCTGTCCTGCCCCCTGGAAAAGATCCTTGGGCCTTAAGAAAATAGAGATGCAAATGAATGCAGGGGGGCACTAATTGTATCCAACAATTTGACTCATCCGATGGGGCCTAACTCTGGTATCATTTTGTCTATGACCTCTTCCAGAGCAGCTTTTAAGAATTCCTTGATAGCGTTCCATGTGGCCTCCATATTGCCCAAACTACTTATTTTGTTTCTGTGTTTGTTTGTACTCTTCTGATAGCGTATTCCTATAGGCAGTCTTCTTCTGAGACAACTACAACTCTCGCTGTATAGGTAGTAGGCTTTGTGAGAGCAGAAATATTTGCAAATGAAATCTGATAAAGATCCTATATTTAGAACATATAAAGAACTCACAAAAATCAACAATTAAAAAATCGAATTAGAAATATGCAAAAGATTTGAATAGACATTTTACCAAAAAGATATATGAATATCAAATAAGTACATGAACAGGTGCTCAACATCGTCTGTCACTAGGGAAATGCAAATTAAAACCACAATGAGATACCACTACACCCTATTAGGACAGTTAAAATTAAAAAGACTGAGAATACAAAGTGTTGGCATGAGTTTGAACCACGTAGAACTCTCATACACTATTTCTGAGACTGTAAAAGGGTATGGTCCCTTTGGAAAACAGTTTGGAAGTTTCTTAAAAAGTTAAACATACATCAATAGTGGGTCCCAGTCATTCCATTCCTAAGTTTTAACACAAGGGAAATGAAAGTATATATCCATTCCTGGCTCCTCAGCTGACCCCCTCTCAACACTCTCCTGAACCAGGAAGGAAGATCCCGTCCCCTCCCAGCATGGTTGGGATTGAATCTTCTAGTTGTTCTAAGTTGGAGTACTGGTCTGACTTAGCTAGTCCATCAATAAAGACAGATTAACTCATTTCAGAAATTTTTAAAATAAAATTTTAATTGAAACATAACATATATAGATACAAGTGTACAAATCATACATAGCCCAATTAATTTTCACAAAGTGAACACGCCTGTGTAGCCAGATCAAGAAATAAAATGTTTCCTGCACTTGAGAAATTCGCCTTGTGTCCGTGTGTCCCTAGCCACCAAGGTAACCACTGTCCTAACTTTTAACACCGTAGATTAGTTTTGCCTGTCTTTGAAATTTTTAACCCAGGGCAAAATACAATTGAGAGAAAGCTTGATGCTTTCAAGGTAACTTTCTTTGTATCAAGAGAGACAGATGCAAAGGCAGAAATACAGAGTTTACCTGAGAATTATGGCTAGGAAAGTACTGTAGGGTTGTTACTAACATTTGGAATGGACTGGAATCATAAAAAAAGAAAGTCTTATATATTTAAGAGAATTGACCTGTCAAACAAAACACAAATCTGGACCAAAAAGTCTTTTAAGAGCTCGAAACTTAACATTCATACAACAGGAAGTGAATTGAGAAGGCTGCTCAGCTCCCCATTAGCTCATTTTCCCCACTACCCATATTAGATGGGGCCAAGAAAGGAAAACAATATGCCTGCAGTAGAATCAGAGACCGTTAAGAGGAGTAGACAAGTAAGCAAAGTTAGGTCCTCTTTAAGGAGCATTTCCCACCCTCAGAGTAAGGAGTCCTTGCAATATCTATCTAATGGGATTTTGGAAATACTATGTACCAGTGAGTACCTTGTGGTGCTCATCCTTCCTCTTCCCACATGACAATGTTCACTGTGGATCTTACCCTTGTATTGCCACTTTGTAGTATCCACAATACTGTAGCGGAAGATAAATTGTCTTTAGAGTTCCTTGGTCTCTAGACCTAGAGACACCACTTCCAAACTCGGTGTAGAGAACAATGCACAACACCCAGAGATCCTAGACTTGGAGCTCAGAGTGTTGACTGGATTGACTTTGGGTTGACTGGATTACTTTGGAGAGGGGTCAGTGTGTTGTAAGTGTGGAAAGAAAGGCGCAAATATGTATTTAGTGACTGGAAGAGTAGACTGTGGCGGAGACAGTGGTTCTCACCAAATTTGTTATCCAGTGTCACAATTTCTTTACCCCTTCTGAAGGGGCCATACACTTAGGTTTGGCCAATGGCTTGTAGGTGGGAGTGACGTACGTTACTGCTAAGCCAAAGCATAAAGGAGCTTGCTGAGATGTCCCAGTAAACTCTGTTTCATATGGTGTAATTACGTGATGGCGGAGCCTCTGTCAGCGTAGGTCCCCGAGGACCTATAGAAAGCACAACTTTTTATTTTGTTAAGACACTCGTGTATGGGAGTCATGTCTCACCACAGTACTACTTAGCCTATTATTTCTAACACAAGTGCAGCACCAAATGTGTCTCTCATGGCACCTAGAATTCTGCATGGTGGTTTTTCAGGTACGTCTAAGAAAGCATATTTCCAAGATCTTTGTAACCCAATCCTCTCCCTGACCCTAGGGGTGCCTGGGATGAGATGAGGGTGAATGTAGATTTATGATAGACATCTTTTAAAGAAAAGGGAGAAGGGAACTACCCTTATTCACAAAGTTTGCACATCCTGAGAAACTGGCCAATATAACATGATAAGAAGCGGGGCGAATGATAAAACACGCTCATCTCAAGGCAGCCAGAACTCCCTCATCGAAGGGTCTGCAGAGAAACACCTCATCAAATCCCAGCAAGTGTCTCGAGATCACCTGGTTTGTCTTCCTGTACCGCGTGATACAATACTTAAAGTTTCTTTCCCAAATGGTCACTGCTTTTGCTAGCTCTAGTGATTTGCAAAGTTGCTAACATTCTAAAGGATCAGATTTAGGATTTTTTTTCTTTCAAACGTCTGTTTATCTTCTTCACCTGTTTGCTTATTTATTGTCATTACCGCACCAGAATGTGGGCTCCATTGTGCTTAGACTGAGATAGCATGGTATAGTAAAGAGCGTAGACTATCCATTCCATCAAGGTGTGAATCCAGGCTTCATTACTTCCGCTGCTCTAGGGGACGATATGTAACCATTTGCTGCCTTCGTTTCAACATCAGTAAAATAAGTCTGATATTAATACCTACCTCATAGGGTTGTTCTGAAAAAGGCCAGAGTCAACACGTTTAAGGCATCTAGATCAATGTCAGGCAAATGTTTAGTGTTCTGTAAAAGTAGCTGACTCTTTCTGAGCTTGGATCTTATCTGTATTGTTCACTCAGTTATCCCCAGCGACTTGCGTATGGCCTTGTGCGTGGTACCGGAAAATGGGCCAGAGACAAAAATGAATACATGTACTTATCACTATAAGAGTAACTATCTTTGTCCACAAACTTGAAAAGGACTTCAGATACGTGTGAAGAGTTCTGAAAAACGTAAATTTATTCATAGACTCTTTACAGTAACTGCCTCGGTAGCCTTTAATAACATACTATAAATCAGCTATTTCAGGATAATTTTCCTGGCTCATCTTTGCAAATGTTCTGCTATTAAGACAGAAAAATCAATGCAATATACCACCTATTGCCTTATGATGTAAATAGTGCAGTATAAATATGTTCGGAAGGCTATGAATGAGGCATTAAAACGACTCATCTTCCTGATGAGTAATAACTGATAATGATTCCTGCTGCCTATTATGACACTGAAATGTCACTGCATTGTTTGGATAAGGCTCTTGAAGCCAAGTACACAATGCTCATTAGACACTTTGGTTCTACCCTCTTTTTCTCTGACCAGACAAAATATTGAAAGCAACTCACACACACACACATCAATGTTATTGATCAGTGGACTATACCACAATATAAAAGATAAAAATAATTTATTTTATGCTGATATAAGTTAAATAAGGAAATCTCCATTTTCCAGTATTGATCTATCCATTGTATGAAACATTGTATGAAGCATGCTGCTTCACCTACTCGTTGCTACCACTTTGTTATGACTCTCCACTCAACAAGAGGATGATGAAAGCAAGGAAGACAGAGAAGGCCAATTCAGCTGAATTCTGCTCCTCATTTTAAACCGCTAAGATCTCGCCAGAGGAAGGAGAGAAAGATGAGAAAATGGAGTTTAAAATGAGATGCTAAGCGAAGCTTCAGGTTTTCCCTGGCTTCGATTTATCTGGCTATGCATATCTCCATGAGTATAGACAATTAAGTGTTTCTAAATGGAGGTTACTGTTTATCTGGTGAAGCATTTAAGATTTCTTAGGCTTTAAATTTTTTGATCTAAATACGCTACTCGTGAAGGGGAGAGAATGCATTCTATTCTGTGGTAACAACTTGGGACTTAGCTGGAAGACAAATTCCAAATGAAAGAATCATTTTCTCAATACTGGTAATGGCTTCAAGGAAAGGTGTAATTACAAGAACGAGGTTGAATGTAAATATTGTGTAAAGCTGCTTGGCTGGAAATAAGAACAGCATGCAGAAAACGTCATATTCAAATGGACACTTATCCTTATGGGAGAAAGAAGTTAATGTTAATTTAAAACAATTCCTAAACTCTAGTGTGCATTATAATTATAGATTTCAAGGCATCTGCCACAGTACCATCTACAAGCTTTGGAAGAACTAGGTGTCTGTCTGACTTGCTCTTATTTACTGAACTTGACTCAGTTACATCCAAGGTGGCCTCAGGGCAGGCGTTGCCACAAAAAGATTTTCTCTCCCAGTTTCAATTTCTTTCTAAAAATAAAACACTTTTGAAAAGTATTGAAATTGAATTTACAGTTCAATAAAATGGCATCTTGTTGGTCAGAACTGGAGGAATTAGACAATAGTTTCTTTCCATCCAAGCTTCTTCACTCAATGCGCCTCTAAATGTTCTAAAAGCTCCCCTTTACTGCAGACCTGATTACTCCAAGTAACCACAAACCAATAATTAATTGATGTATGTCTTTGTCCCACTTTATACTAGCATCTATTATGCTGCATTTTAGAATAAAAGGAGAATTCAAACAAAAGTAACCAGATATTAGGATTTATAAAGAAAAATACTACTAACTTCTACGTTATAACCCAGGAACTGTTCAATCATATACAGTGTCTATGTGGGCAGGTAAAGTCTGATAACCAATGTCAAGATAGTGAACAACCTCTCACGCCAAGGAAAAACAACCTGAGTCATGAAAATATATATATAACAAAATGAAATGTATGAAATAAAAAGTGATACTAGAAACCCTTTAGTTGAGTAGAAAATTCAGTTGAATGAATCATTTCTTTTTCATAGACATGTTGGTTAAAAAGTTTTCCTGTCATAGTACCCCATCCTATTTATTCATAGACAAAATTTCATTTGAATTTCAGAAATAACTATCTTTCTTTTGCTGATTTAGCTTTAATTCAGTTACTCTTCCATTCATTCATTCATTCACACATACATTCAATGAAAAATAATAATCATCCAAATGAGGCAAGGAACTAATCTAATCTACATTCTTACTTAATTTCTATTATTATAACAAGTTGTCATACATTGTGAAATTATTCTGAATAGCATAATGAAAAAAAACATAACCATAAATGAATTTGAACAGTGGTTAATATTTTGCCATATTTTCTGTATCAAAAATTATTTTGCAGAAGTATTCTAAAGTAAATTACAGACATTGTCTTTCCAATTTCTAAATATCTTAGTATGTATTATCATAATAAATGAAGACATTTTCAATCCAACCACAATACCATTGCTACAAGCAACAAAATTAATAGTAATTCCTTAATATAATTGAATCCAAAAATTTGTATTCAGAATTCCTCCAATAATAATCAAAATACTTTTGCAGCTTCCTTTTCAAACCAGGACTAAATCAAGGAATACATATAACATCCATGTGTAATGTCTCCTAATGATTTAAAAAATATGTATATAGAAATATACATACAGAATAGCACACAAATTCTAAGTATAGAGCCAATGACTCGCCACTCATCGAACTCATTTAGCTACTACTTTTGTCAAGAAGTGGACTAGCATCTCAGAAGTACCCATATCCCTGCCTGTCCCCACTCAGTCAATATCCCAACCCTCATCCCTAAATGTAACTGTATCCAGTCTTCTATCACCTTGTTGAGTGTCATCCTTGTTCTTCTTCAAAGTATCTTGGCTTTCCTCAAGTAATCATCTACATTTCAGAAATGGCTCTTTATCTTTCACACACACACACCACTATTGTACTATATATGTGTATATATATATATATATATATAGTGTATATATATATATATACATATATAGTGTGTATATATGTGTATATATATATATATCAACCTAGAACAAATTGATACTTTAAAAAATTTTTTTAATGCTCCCCATTCAATGACTCAGGTCTTTTTAAAAACTTATTTAAATAATATTCTGTAGTTTTCAGTGTAGAAGTCTCAGATATCTTTTGTTAGATTTATCCCTAGATATTTCATCATTTTTGTGTTATTTAAAATGTTAGCATTGTTTTTTTTTCTAATTGTATTTGACTGATGTATAAAAATATAAATTATTTTTGTATAATTGCCTAAAGATTAGAAGCTCTGCAATATTTGTTTGTTGGTTCAGTGCATTTATAGACTCTTTTGAATTTTTCACTGTATAAATAACTTACCACAAATGAGTATTTTATATTTCCCTTTTTAAATCTTAGAACTTTTATTTCTTTTCTTGTCTTTTTTTTTTTTTTGCTGGGGAAGATTAGCCCTGAGCTAACACCTGTTGCCAATCCTCTCTGTTTTGTATGTGCGTCACTGCCACAGCATGGCTGACGAGTGGCGTAGGTCCGTGCCCAGGATCCAAACCCGCGAATCTGGGCTGCCAGAGGGGAACACACCAAACTTAACCACTACGCCACAGGGCGGCCTCTCTTTTCTTGTCTTTTTGCGTTGGGTATGACCACCAGTACAATATCAAAGAAAGGTAGTGATAGGAGACGTCTTGTTTTTTCCCAATCTCAGAGGTAATATTTCAAACTTTATCCTTAATTACTACATTAGCTGTAAGTGTTTTATAGTTATCCACTACCAGATGAAAGTTTTATTCCTTGTTTGCTAAGAGATTTTCTGCAAATATTGGGATGATCATACTATTTCTTCTTCTTTATTCTATTAATATTGTGAATTGTTATTTTTTAGATATTTTCAAATATTAAAATTATTTACTCTCCTGGAATAGACTAACTTTTTTGTAATGTGTTATCCTTCCTCTATGCTTCTGGATTCAATTTGCTAATATTCTATTTAGCATTTTTGGAACTATGCTCATGGATAGATTTGGCCTTTACTATTTCTTTCTTATGGATTTTATACCATATTTTGTTATTAAGGTTACAATTGACTAATAAAATGAGATAGGAAACATTCCCTCTTTTTACCATTCTCTGGAAGCATTCATGGAAGATTGAAAATATTTATTGCTAGTGGATAAACATCTTGACCTAGAGGAACCATCTGGATCTGGTGATTTCTCTGTGGGAAGGTTTGTAACTGCATATTAAGTTTAATTAACAGATAGGGAACTACTAACTTTTTAATTTCATTTGCATCATCTTTGATAAGGAATTTCCACTTTATCTGAATTTTTGAACATATTGGAATGAATTTGTTCATGATATTTTATTGTGTGTTTATATCTGTAGTTATAATCCCTTTTTTCATTTCCAAAATTGATATCTAGGTATTTTTTCTCTTTTTCTTTTTCTTGATGAGTCTCAAGAAATTATTATCAGTTTTGTAGGTCTTAGCAAAGAAATAATATTTGGTTCTGATTGTCATCTCTATAGTCCTCTTTTTTTTATTTTACTAATTTCAGTTCTTATATTTGCTATTTTCTGCTTTGGGTTTAATTATTCTTTTTCTAGGTTTTTGAGATGACTCCCTAAATAGCTGCATTTTAGCTTGTCTTCTCTATTAACATTTGCATTTAAGCTGTAAATTTTCCTCTAAGAATGACATTAGCTTCATTCCACAATTTAATAGTGATTCATTATCATAAGGTCAAATAGTTTTCTAATTTTTCATTGTGATTTGTGCATTAACCCATAGGTTATTTGAAAGTATATTATTTAATTTTCCAAAATAGTTTCTCATTACCTTTTCATATTGATTTCTAATTTATTTCAATTGTGTTAAGAGAATGGACTCTGTAATTTTTCAATTATGTGACATTTTTGAAACTTACTATATTGCCCAGCTTGTGACCAATTTTGGAAGATAGTCCATGTACCCCAGAAAAGGATATATAATCTCCAGGTTTGGGGTGCAGTCATAGATAAATCAGGTAAAGTTTATTAATTGTTTTGTTCAAATCTTCTATATCCTCCCTGATTTTTGTCTGTTTATTCTATTAGTTACTGAAGGAAATGTGTTTAAATTTCCAACCGTGTCTATGGATTTTCTATGTCTCTTTCTAGTTTTGCAGACTTTGCCTTACATATTTGGCTTTATATTTTTTTCATAAAAATTCAGAATAATTTTATCTTTTGAGTCTTTAGCATAATGAAACCCCTCTTTATCTCTAATAATGGTTTATGTTAATGCAGCTACACCAGTTTTCACTTGGTTGATGCTTGCATAGTATGTGTATTTCTATTATTTGTTTTCTATCTTTCTATTTAGACAAATTTAGAGTGTATCTCTTATAAGTAGCATATTAAAAAATAAGCACTTAGTATGATGTTAGGCTTTCAATTAATGCATTTAGTTAATTTACATTTAAGGAAAATACTGATATACTAGGTTTAAAGATTCCATTTGTCTACAGTTTCATTATATTTTCAGTTTTCCTTTCTATTAGAGTTTTACTTACACATGCTTACATTATTAACTTAGTGATTTATCCAAGATACATTCTTGAGTTATTACATTTTCATATAAATTATTACCTTACATAATCACTTCTTAAATATATAAAGATTTTAGAATGCTTCAACTCCTTTTACCTCCCAACTTATGTGCTATTTTTGCTGCATAATTTAATTTTATACGTATATTTAAAACCCCACAGGACATTATTATTATTCTCCTCCGTCAATATTTATTCAGATTTATTCACATAAATATTCTTTCCTCCACTACTAATTACTTCTTGAATCTTCAGACTTCCTTTTGGGATCATTCTCCTTCAGACTGAAAAATGTCTTTTAATAATTTATCCAAGGAAGCTCTGCTTGTGGCAAAATTTCTCACCTTTATATGTCTGAAAATGCCTTAATTATGTCTTTACTTTTATGAGTTATTTTCATTCAAGATAGAATCCTAGGTAGGCACTTACATATATTTTTCCGCCACTTGGGATGTATCTTTCTGTTGGCGTTGTTTTCACTAAAAGGACAGCTTTCAGTTTTATTGTTGCTCCTTTGATGACAATATGTCTTTTTCATCTCTAGCTCTCTTCAATATCTTTCTTTGACTTTGACCTTCAGCAGTCTCACTGTGGTGTGCCTAGGTGTGATTCACTTTATATTTATTCTTTATGAGATTCGTAGAGATTCTTAAATCGATGGCTTGATGGACGATTATCAGTCATTATGCCTTCAAATATTGCTGCTGCCCCTTTTTCTATTATTTCTCCTTCTTGGATTCCAATCATATCTATTTTTTGTAGATTTTGTTGTGCCCTCTTCTAAAGTTCCTTTCAATAATTAGGCACATGTGTGTGGTGATGGATTGTAATTAGTATTTGGGTGGTGAACATGAAACATGATATAATCCATGCATAAATAGAAGTATAATGATGTACACCTGAAATTTATACTATGTTATAAACCAATGTTGCTGCAATAAACAAAAAATTAAAATAAAATAAAATAAAGTGCCTTTCATTTTGCCCTTTTATATGCTGCTTTGCAAAGTTTCTTCTGACCTAGGTTTCAGTGCACCAATTTTTTTTTGTGGTGTGGGATGTTAAAAACTCATCTGTTGAACTGATAATTTTAGATATCATAGTTTCAGTATGATAATTACCATTCAGTTCTTTTTTATTGCTTTAATTCCTCTACTGAAATTCTCAATCTTGTCTTTTGATTCTGTGAAACAATGATCATAGTCATTAAAAGTCCCTTTATAATAACTCAGTTACCCATGTCCAGTGGTGATGTGCCCACTTTAGGTTTTCTTTCTTTTTTTTTTTTTTTTTTTTTTTGGTGAGGAAGATTAGCCCTGAGCTAACATCTGTTGCCAATCCTCCTCTTTTTTGCTGAGGGAGATTGGCCCTGGGCTAATGTCTGTGCCCATCTTCATCTACTTTACATGTAGGATGACTGCCACAGCATGGCTTGACAAGCAGTGTGTAGGTCCACGCCTGGGATCTGAACCTGCGAACGCCAGTCCGACAAAGCAGAGCATGCGACCTTAACCACTATGCCAGTGGGCCGCACCCCCTGCATTAGGTTTTGATTGTTTTTGTTTTTGCATGTCCTAAGTTAAATTTTTTTTGCTGTGCCTGGTCATTTTTGATTGAGTATTAGAAATTATCTGTACAGGCTTTTCATATATAATTTCTAATAATCGATTCTACTTTTCTGCCTTTTTCCCATCTTTTCTACAATACCAGACTCTCACTGAGGCCTGTGAGAGACAAAATATTGAATGCAGTGACACGCCCCTCACCACACACCCTCACTCATTCCCCCTACTCTGCCCTTTTCATTGTATATTTCACTTGCACTCTAACATTCTCTATATAGTCATCTGCCCTCCACATAACGATGTTTCAGTCAATCACAAACTACATAGATGACCCTGGTCCCATAAGGTTAGTGCCATTAGCCTTGGTGTGTAGTTGGCTATACCATCTAGGTCTGTGTAAATACACTGTATGATGTTCGCCTAAGGACACCTTTCTCAGACTGTATCCCCGTCATTAATTGACTGATGACTGTATTTATTTAAAATGTTTATTGCTTATTATCTATTTCCTCCAAACTCCCACCCTGAGTATAAACGCCATGAAGGCAGGTGTCTTTGTCTGTTTTGTTCACTGATGGCTTCAAGTGTCTAGAACAGAGCCCAGCACATAGAAGCCACTCAATAATGAAACTGACTAATTTAAGGAATGAACAAATGAATGAATGAAGGCAGGGAGCCAGCAGACCCTGTGAACAGGCCTAATTTCCTCTTTGAGGATATGGCATTTTATCACAGGTATGAAAGGATAGGTCCACAGAAAGGACCTATCAGCTATTATTGGCCAAGGTGATTATCAGTCTATATTCCTTCAAGGAACTCAGGGACCAGGTTTTGGTGTCAAAAATAAAATTTTATTTGCAACTTGCACAATAGTGGGAAAAGAAAGCAGTCTAGCCAGGAAGATTAACCAGTGAGTGATAAAGAAATCCACACTAAAGTGTTAGTCTAAACAATCCATCAGTTTGTTTTTGTTTTTATTTTGTAAGTTGCCCAGTTTAATCTGGTCTGATTGCAGGCTTTCAGTTTTCACACTTAACACAAAATAAGAGAAGGTCAAGTATACATATAGAGACTAAATCTCTCCTTTCTAAGAATCCTAAGCATGTACAATTAATCTCTGGGTATGTTTTGGATCTTGTAATAAAAGGAGCATATTCTGCATTCAAGGTGAGAATTACTCCCACTTAAATGGAAAGCAACAATAATCATGCCCATTGTTCATGTCCAGCTCTGCCAAATAGTGTTATCAAGCCATGGAAGGTAAAAGAAGTGGAGAATATTTTCATCAAAATGATTGAACTAGCAAGGAACTGAGAACAAAGAGAAAGTGCCCAGATTAAGTATCACTGCATGAATCTGACTCATTCTGTGGCTGGGGGCTTTGCACAATCAAGCCTCTTTCTGTTATTTTGTTCATTTTATGGGCATATTTCTCACTCTACTGCTATCCTCTTTTTTTTTTGGTTTCCCCTTTTTCATCAATAATCCAATCCAGGTGCAAATACACCATGAATGTTAGACTCTTATGCTGAGTACAATGTGCTATACATCCTTGGAGTATTCACTCTGGAACTTTTTCTGCTCTAAAAGACCTAAAGTTTGGCACCTTTACTTTATACCTGCAGGACATTTCAGCCAACAATAAAAGATGTCTTTTTTTACTACCTAGCATTGTAATGAAACACAATGGAAAGAATGACAATGGCCACTCTGAGCAAGATCCACTTATATTTTATTTGAGATTTGGAAGATCATACGTTACTGAAAGTTTATCTGTATAACACAATTTATCTTCAACTATTAATTCCTTAATGTTTATCACTGTCCAATCAGTAAAGTCAAGTTGCCAATAGGAAATGTGTATACATATATATGTATATAAACATGTATAATTATATTCTTAGAATCTAAAAATGCAGAATAAATCTATGGCTATGCAGAAATTTCAATTTTAAATTTACATAATATACATAATCCATGCCAAGTTTAAATCTCTGTTGAAAATAAGTTTTTTCCAGCAGAAAAAGTCATTTTTGTATAACAGTTTTCACCCCTGTGAAATACTGACTAATCACTTATAACATTTTTCTTCACCTGTAAATCTACCAAGAATAACCCAGAAATGATAAATACAATGGTACTCCTTTCAATTTAAAAAAAAATCTTTACTGAGACTTTTTGTTATTTTGTAATAATGTAATATAATTGCTTATTTCAGGGAGGACGGTGGGGATAAGAAGTTCAGAACAGCCAAGGAGTTTAGTCAACCCTTAGAAATACGTTAATCAAGAGTCATACCTAATCTATGATTAAGGAAGCTCAAGAATGTTTCGCACAACGATTTTGAATATACTTTTACATCAACCTGAAGGTAATAAAAATGAGCAGGACAAAAAAGGATCCAAGATACCCTATAGCAGGCAGTTTTTCTCCTTGATAATCACCTCTTCATTTCTCACAGATGACCCCTAAAACTTGGGCACCCTTTCTTCTCCAAATGAATGGCAAGCTATCTGCATATGAATAGAAGCACACCTTTCTCAGTCCCCCACTGCTCACCCCACATCTCACGGTCCACAGAGACATTCCTTCACATCCTGCCCCTGTGGTATATATGATACAAAATTATTTCTCCTGGAAAGACTTAGCATCATTACTTCTCTGAAAATTCTACACTGTCTTGAGAACATTGATGGCTTTTAAGTTGTGTATTTTTTTCTAGATTTTTTTCTCACTTCTATTTCTAGGAGATTACAATGATCTAGCAATTTACAGAATGAGAGCACACGAACAAAATGAGTCATAACTCCCCAATTTGGTTAACACAATACATTTTGGAGACACTGAATGATTTTTTTCAAGGTCATGTAGACTACAAAGCCATGACTAAAATCAGCGAAGCCCCTTCACAGGAGCCATTTATAACATGTACTTTCCTAATCAAGTGCTTTTTATTTTTTCACAGACTTGTTATGGTAAGAAAAGAAAGAAAGAAGAGAAAGAAAGGAAGAAAGAAACAAACAAACAAAAAGGGAAAGAAAGAATAGAGAGATTGCAACCCAACCATTAGACATAAATAGTCCCCAGTCACTTTTTATTTTATTTTATTTATTTATTTTTTTGGTGAGAAAGATGAGCCCTGAGCTAACATCTGTGCCCATCCTCCTCTATTTTGTATGTGTGATGTCACCACAACATGGCTTGATGAGCAGTGGAGGTCTGTGCCTGTGACTGAACCTATGAACTCAGGCCGTTGAAGCCGAGCGCACCTAACCACGCTGCCCCCCCCCCCAGTCACTTTTTAGCAGAGTACAAAGCATTGTTATTGCTAGGTTTTGAGATTAAAAAAAAAAAAAAATCTATCTCCAGAAAAGATACATTCTAGAGGTTGAGAGAATAGATATGGCCAGATCATATGTGATAACAGATTTCTAACTCACAACCTTTGCAGCAGCCAGCTAGAGAAGGTAGACCAGAGTCTCTGCAGTAATTGGCCCAGGATGGTCAGGACTTGGTCATTGACTGCTAACCTCCCTAGTTTTTGCCTAGGTCCCAACTGAGGACCTCCCAGTGAAAGTCAAATATGCTCCTCCCACAATCACATAGGATGCCCAGCCTCCAGATAGCCCACTGCAGTTTCCCCATACCAACAACCTCCAATCAAAGCACACCTAAAGCCTTCTCTCTATCACTCCCCTACCTGTCTCTGCCAAACCCACATGATGGTGGCTGACTCACTTGCAATAGCCAAGTCTGAATAACTAGCCTTTGTTTGTTCTCATTCCAGTTGTCTTCATTTATTTCCACAAGGTAAAATCTTCAAGAAATGACTGAATTTGCAAATGTATAATAAAATTTGAAAGAATAATTTTACTAAGTAAAACTTGTCCTATTTCCAATGTCTTATATAATGAAAAACTTCAAAGGCAAAAGTTTCTTAGCTGTAATTTGAGGTAAGTACCTCGCTAAGTGTTCTTGTTCTATCTGTATACAGGCATGGTCTATACGAATGCACCTCGGGATGAATTTGCTTCAGAAGACTGAGGTCAGACCAATACTAAAAGAAAAAAAGATGCAAAAGCTCTTGAGAGTCAAATAGGCTTTTTAAAAGGACCCAAATTGCACCTCATACAACTGGAATTGAAATGAGCCAAGAATGCCTTTAAGCGTGGAACAAAAGCCAATAAGAAAAAGATCTCGGCTATTGAAGAAATAAAGGTATCTGTCTCTAAGGTGGCAGAAGTTGGTGAAATATTCAACTCATGGAGCCATACAAAGCAAAGAAGAAATCATTTTTAGATAAGAGGACAAAACTAATGGATAGTCTCAGCAAACCTAAAAGCTATGTTACCATAATGGTGCAAAGATAATGGTTTCTACCTCTACGATTCCTTTCAATGATTGTTTTGCCAGTATACAGCGTAAAGGAAACAAAGACTAATAATTGCATGTCAGTATTGATGAAGCATTACTGGCATTGTGACGGGGAAGAGCTGAAGGAAGGTGGATGCCACTCTGAGCTCACTCTCCAGTGTCTTACGGATACTAACAGGCTCTGTGCTATGTTCACACCAAAGGAATGAGAAAGGAAGGAACATTTGAAGGTCAAGTTAAATGAGCTATTTACGTCTTTCCAGTTAACAAAACACATTTCAAAGGCCAAAGGATTTGAGTCATTGAGGAAATTTAAAAAGGTGCAAAAAGATGCAAGAAATCATATTAAGAGTTAGAACTCAGTGTGCCAGGTCCAATTAAAGGTGGGTGAGGGAAAGCTTGACTGTAGAATCTTGAAGCAAAATTATAGTCCATCAAGTATTTCACTATAAGGGAAAAAAACCCTACATACACTGAAGCCATACAATACATGTAATACAAAACACAGATTTGAGTAACTACAAGGGGTTTCTCAGATTCTGCAATGCAATGAAAACATGGTACATAAAGTTAACATTTCACTTTCAAATAAAGTAGCCTTAAAGAAGCAAATATCAAAGAACCTACTACATTTAAACATCTGTTGAACTTTTACTATGTGTGTCTAGAGATATAAAGACAGCCTGGAACTGGAGGAACTTACAACGTATGGAAAGTAAAATTAGACACTCACGAGCGTTAGATGTGTAATTATAGGCATTTAGTGCATCTGTACTCAGTAACAGGAATAGCATTTTGTCCAGCAAGACTTTACAACACAAATGAAGAGCTTTGACAAGATGGATGGATAGAGATAGACTACATATAAAAGTAATAGCTTGATATTCGCAGGTTTAAATCACTTCCCTAAGGATTTAAAAACAGATTTATTTATACATCTTCCCCTGACAAATAACATGAGAATTCCAGTAGTACCTTGAGTTGAAAAGTGTTATATATTTCTCACTAGGGTTTATCTAGGCATGTGCTTGTGTTGACAACAACACCCAAATATCTTGACTATGAAAAATAATTAATAACATTTAATTATGTCACGGTCAGACTTCCACGTTACCCCTATCCACCTGCATTTCTACAGTAAAGCTCATTCAATAGGGATTTTTCTCCTAGCTCAGCCTAGTTGCAACTCACTCAAGGATAGTAAGGCAATGAAAATGTTAGCAAACCTCATTCTCAGTAAACAAATGTGACGTTGTGTAAATTCACTGTTTAGTTTGTACGGCTTACTTTGGGCTTAGGCATTCTTCCTGTTCAACAACCCCCCAGATTCAAGGAAGGTGGGAGTCAACCCCTGTACGTTTTTCTGCCTGTAGAAAAATTCAGTAGTAAAGCATAAATAAGATTTTATACTCCTGAAACTGCTTCTCCAATGTTAAGTGGAGAGTCTTCTCCAATAAGGTTTGAAATATAAGCACTCATTTTATTGGTGGCTTCTTAAAACAAGTCTCAGAAGGGCAGTCCAAAATGTGACACCGTCCACCTCATGCTTAAACTTCACATCAGCCACGTGGTTACATCACAGATGAAATGCACATTTTACTCTTCTACAGACCAGCCCGCTTTGTTATTAAACAAACACAAAAACGAATCTTCTAGTACCCTCCTCCCTTTTTGCTGAAATTACTTCTCTATTTTCTTCTTTCCTTCATCATCAATTTAATTTGAAGATCTGCATCTATTTGGTATATTTTCACAAATTATATCTACATTAAAAATCCAAAATCTCTCTATCCTTTGACAGGAATGTCCTTAGCTATCAATGAATGGCTCTTTTTTTTCGTTCCCTCTTCTGTAAGATCCCTCCCACCTAGGATTTAATTGAGGTCCTTCATTATTTCTCACTGGGGCTTTCAAGACTGCCTTGAAAACTGGCCTTCTGGCTACATTGTCTTTCTACTCAAGTCCACCCCCAACACTGCTACCTAAGTTATTTTCCTAAGACCAACATCTAATCATGTTACTTTCTGCTCAAAAAGCTATTATTGATTCTTTATTACCTACAGGACAAAATCAAAATTCCTTGACTTCACAAAGAATATCCCCAAGAAATCATTTTAGTCATTTTACTTCCTTCCTGACCCACAGACGCCAAACTCCAGCCAATATAATCCCTCACCTATGCCTGTCATTAGATGAGTTGGAGATAGAAAATAGCACGATACACCATACTTGAAATACTCTCATTTCTCTTTCACGTGGTAAGTCTATATTCACTTTTAGGATGACCTCAAATTTTGGGAGGCCTGGATCTCTTAGGAAGATTAATTTTTACCTTCCTCTGATGTGTGAAAGCACTTTGTCCATATAATTACTATAACATCTATTTCCCATAACTTTAATTTATGTGTGTATGTTCCTCTCTATTTTACTGATTGTGACCACCTTAAAGGAAAGGTTTATTCATTTTTGCATTTTTAAGACCTTGCTTAGAACATTCAACACACAAGAGTTGTCAATAAGTATTTGTTAACTTATTGAAATGAATGAGCACATGAATGAATTAGTATTATTTTATGACTACACACTGTGCACTAATCTTTCCATAATCTTTTAATGATCACAGAAAATGTATTTGGAGCAATATAAGTGCATCTACATTTAAACATACGAAATTGAAGATGAAATTTGAATATGTGTGAGGAACACGTAGAATATATGGGAACTCCAACAATAAGGGAAGAGTAACTTTAGTAACCTCCCATATCCCTTGAAGGGTCTTCTGCTTGTAAGCAGCTATCCTACACATTGTGTTGTCAATTTTCAGAATGACAAATCCAAAAGCTTTTCATAGAATTTACTTTCTCCATTGGGATACATGGATAGGAAGTGGTTCCCCGACTTCAAGAATTGGAGACACCCTTAACTTGAACAAATATATTGCAACATGAGTATATTCTAGAACCTATCTTAAAGTTAAAACTCTGAGTGATTTTAGGAGATTATTAGTAGAAAATGAAAGTTCTATCTACAGGTTTTGACTTGTTTTTAGTTCAGAGCTGATTATTCTTATATCATACGAGATTTTACGTTATTCAATTTCTTGGCTCCCATAATTCATCTATTACTGCTTCACTTAAGTTATAATTTTTGAAGTTAGTAAAATAATTAAAGTAGAAGAAATATTCCTAACTTTTAGTATAGGCAGTTTAAAAAAAAAATCACTTGAGTCCCTGATTTTCCAGAATTTTACTAAAGAAAAGCAATTCCTCTTAACAACAAAAAACCAAAACCATGGTAATTTTTTAAATATATATTTATTCACCTGCTCTTTTAGATATCCATGAAGAAATAGAACACATAGGAAATATGGACATCACATCAAAGGAAGACTTAGAGAAAGAAGGTAATTACTACTTATTTATCAGGAGTATGGAGGTAGAGGGGCAGGGACACAAAGAAAATATACTAGTATCCAAGATTTTAAAATCAAACTGAAAGGTTTGCCACAGGATCCTGGTAGGTCCCACTGGGGAGAGCACTTGTATGCTCTTCTGTATTTGGAACACAGAATATGATAAAGGTTATTTGCTGAGTCTATCAAAAACTTGGCTTCAATTTTATTTGCAGGAAGTTTAAATTTGTCATTTCTTCTTTCATTACCTTTTATTTTTCCTCCTACTCCACACTCCTGTTTCCTCTATTTCAACATCATGATGTTAAAGATAGCAAGATTAAAGTTCTTTGTAGGTCCTCAGGATTATTTTAAGGAAATATTCTTTTAGTTTCCTACACAATCTTCTTTTCTTGAAATCACAACTCTCAACGAGTTGATCTAATGGAAAGAGTTTACAGAGAGGGGAGGCATTATTTGAAAACATAAATCTAAGAATTCAAAATTGTCTTTTCTTCATAACACTGCAATATAGTTTGTAACTCTTCGTTGATATCGTACCATCATCATTGTGGTATTATCTCCCAAAGGGCTTGAGAAAGTGGCTACATGAACAATTTGATGATGACAAATTAGTATTATTCTATACTCTCAATATGGAAGACACTACGCAGGATTCGTGAATCACAAAATGCCTCTATAATAAAGCAAATAAAGAGGCATAGCCATGTTCACATACATCCTTCCAACCTCAGGATTAAACCCCGCCAATAGAGGCAAATAGGCTAACAAAAAATTAAGGCATTTTCTCTGTGGAATGAAGAAATTCTACCTACTCCCAAAATCTTTCCAACAAATGTGGCTTAAAAAAAGTTGAGGGAGGGAAAGAACAGATGGGCTTGTAAGACTGGAGTGAGTGATACCAGAATTAAACTCTAGGGCTAGCATGAAGTTGAGGGTCTTCAAAATATCTGCACAAGACTTAGTATTGAAAAGTCTGTTAACATTTACTGAGAGGCATAAAAAATACTTGATTAACACAGGCACGTTATATGGGGATAATCAATGCTGTAAAAAATCAGTGCTTCCCAAATTACTATACTGATATTGAATAATTCCAATTATAATTTGAATGCATAAAATGAGTATTTGAATTTTAAAAAGGAGATTAAAAAACTAAGTGTACAATTGACCCTTCCTTTCGAAGACATATATATGATACCATACATAGAAGCAAATATAGGAAAATATTAATGGTGATTGTCTCTTAATGGAAAGATCATTGTTGATTTAGTTGTTTTTGTATCATGTACTTACATTTAAGTGAGGTAATTACCTCAAAGAGTTCTTTCGAAGTTCAGTGTTATTGTGAAGCTCAAATGAAATGTAAATAGAAGTGCTTTATAAGCTAAGAAATACTATACAAATGTGAAAATTTTAAATTATATTAGATTATATAATAAAGGTTATCCATTTGCCTTTCCAATGTTATTGATTTTAGTTGCCTTAATATCTCTATATGGTACATCTCTTTTCTCTCAACTTTTTTTCCCCTGGTATTTTCTAGAGTATTTGGGAAGGGTCATGCTACTTAGAAAATATCTCATCAATCCTTCTTAGCAGATAGCTTTCTCTTCTGCTTTACAGAGGAAAAGAAGCCCTCGGATAGGTATCCCTCCACACCACACAACATATCCTGTGAACCTATGTCCATGGACCCCCATTATTCTTCTCTCATTTCTCCTTATAATATAGGGGGTGTTTTTCCTTCACAAAGTTATCCCTCTTCCCCTTTTTTAGTAGATTCTGTTCTCTTCTGTCTTCTCAGGAAGATTTAATGATTGGATATTCTTTTTCTCACAGCTCTCTCAAAAAAACATTTCCTTTTAGCTTTGAAAATACTCAATTCTTCCCATTTAAAAACATCTTTATTCTCACTTTTCCCTACCTTCTCTTTCCATTCATAGTTAAATTCTTGAAAAGTCTTTTTTGAAAATATTTTTCTTTCCTTAACTCCCATTATTCATCTCACTCAAGCTTACTTTTCTTCTCCCACCCATCATGGCTCTTGCTAAGATCACCAATGACCTCCAGGTTTCTAAAATCAATGACGTTTTTTCCTTCACTTCTTACGTGAAGCTATGTTGTTGGTAAACACCTCCTTGAACTTCTGAAACTATCACATTTGGCTTCTTTGACCATCTCTATGCCAGACATTTCCAAATTTGTATCTCCAAATTTCTCATTTGAATTATAGAGCCATACATTAAAATACATTAAATTACTCTCTTTGAATACCCAAATGGTGCCAAAAACTCTATATGTCCAAATTAATGATCCCTCACCCCAGTTCACCGCAACATTCATATTTTAAAATTTCTAGTTATTTATACATTTACGTATTTATTTTTGTATAGCATAAAAGTTCAAGTGCTAGTTCAACCACTTAAAAGATGAAAATCTTGGACAATATACTTAATGTCTGCCTAACTGTCTCTTATGAAAAACATTCAGAATCATTTGGAGAATTAAGAGTCTTCCAATAAGTAGAATGGAGAACATTACCTGGTATAGCAAACATTTAATTAATGTTAGCTATTATTATTATTTCTTATCTTACCTTTCTCACAACTTCTTAGCTAGATTCATGAGAGATAAGTCTCAGAGCCCTGCTTGAACTGTACCAATCCTTTATCCGCATACCAATTCTACCACCAAGCCTCAGTGTTTAAGCTGCTACAGAGCTCTCAAAACTGTCTGCCTCACTCTCTCTCTCAGTCCTACTGTGGTGCAAACAACCATTATCAGTCACTGCATTCTCCCCTACTGTTGCCCAACCAGGGTTCTCATTTTCCTCATTAGAATCTTTTTGGCAGTAAGCAAGTCTGCTTAGTCTCCACTTCATTATGAAACCAACTGAAGCATTCAATTTCAAAACTGTATTTAAGTGGTTTTAATTTACTTGCAATATGTCATTAGCCTATAAGAAGTACCTACAAAGAAAAACCTAGAAAGAATTTTATGGTGGAGTAACTTTGGAAAACATGGCATACTGTTGCCTTTCTTAGAGATTTAGCACCGATTAATTCTAGAAAAGACATTACTTATCTTTGTGTAACTTAGCATTTCCCATTGTATTTGGCCATCATACTTTATTGTGAAGTAATATTAGCACATTTGGGCAGATGCCATTCCTCATAATGAGGATCTATGAATATTTTAGCAGGGATAGGATAGGAATAGACTTGTGTTTTAGAAAGACAATTGGCAGTCACAGGAAGAACGGACTTGAAGTTACATGAAAAAATATTTATATCACTAAAGGCAGTATTCTATATTCCTTACAGACTTTCATATCAACTGCTAATCCATCCTTTTCAAATGCTAACCTAAAACATTCTCTCAGGCACTATTTATTCTCTAGATTCTCCTGCACCCTTTAGATACTTTCCAATTCCACTGCTGTCACACCCTTCAAGTGTTACCGCCCAAGGGGTGGTCATCTGCTGGCCACAAGACATGCCAATAGTCAAGAGGCAAGGAGGTAGGAGAGAAAGGACTTTTTATTCCCACTTGCTGGCAAGGGGAAAGATGGCAACTAATGTCCAAAACAACCATCTTCAGGGGGCACAAAATCTTACAGCAGTTATATAGGCCAGTGGGTTATTGAGGAAGGTGTTAGGAATATTGACCCTCTGGTGTTACAGACTGGGAGTTGCCACACCAGATCTTTCAGTTTTCATTGATGATGGTTATCAGCATAGACTCTGCCCGGGGGCCATCACATCCCTAAAGAACTCAAAAGAACAAAGTTATCATCTTATTGCAGCTGGGAAGGGCCATGTAACCTACAGAGCATGCAAATCCCCTGGAGACAGACCCTTACTTATCTAGGCAAACTAAAACAAAGATTCAAGGGGCCTGGTGAGTCAGGGTTATTCATGGATTTCTTCTATATGATGGATTCTTCTTCAACACGGATTTCTTCTATAAGATGGCTTCCCTTAACGCTAACTTTGTGTTGAGCCAGTATCACAAGCTCTCATTATCTTTATAAAAGAAATAATTAAAATAATACCTCTATTTCAATTTATAGCTGTGTTGCACATCTGAGCTAGACTAGCTTTATTAAATCAGCTATTGAACGGGTAATTTCCCTACAAATGACTTTTCAAATTTGGGCTGTAGGAGGAAGGCAGATATGGACTTTAAGTGAGGAGTAAAGTCACATTTGGAAGAGGACAAGTATAAGAGGGAATCAAGAAAACACTTAAACCAAATTCAATGAAGGTTAGGGAACTGCCAGAGAAAGGGATTGTGGATATTGGCATCCTAGAGGAATTTCTATAAATGTCCATCTCTAATTATATTCACCCATTTTCAACCCTCGCACCACTTCAAATGATAGTGCTTCCATCCTCAGGGTGTTGCAGTGGTACCAAGAGCAGCTTCTGAGGCTCAAAAACTGATGGGCTTCATTGCTTATATGATCAAGTAAAAATCCCTTCACCCAACAATCAAAGTCCACCATAATCTAGTCATAGCCTAACTTTTCAGTTTATATTTCCACAGTGACAGAGCAGAAACTCATCTCTCTGGTCCGTTGTCTATGTCTACAGAATAGACCTGATAGAATATTCTAGAACACATCCGCATCCAGTTCTCCTTTCCTTTGTGGCATCTTGGAGGACTAAGCTTCCCAGTGTTCTTGCAAATAGGTGGGTCATTGTAGCAAGTTATGGCCACTGGGCTGTAGGTGGAAGTGATGCATATCACTACTAGGTCAAGCATTTAATTGCAAGAGCAATGCCTTCCAGTTCTCTTTCTTTGCTGCAGAGACTGAGAACGACATCTATTCTATATAGCTCAGCTTCAAGATGATGGAATCTTTGCCAGCCTGCATTCATGAGCAACTTTGTGAAGCCAAGTCCCCCAGCTGACCCTGGTGGGACATGTAAGATTAGGAAGAAATATATTTTGTCCTGTTTAACCACTGAGATATGGGGAAAATTTGTTATCTCAGTGGAACCTAGCCTACCCTGTGTAATAAAACAACTTTGTTAATATCACATCTGAAGTTTTACAGAAAATGTAGTTACAAATTATTTGCATCATTTCCCTGGTGAAACAGGGTTATGTTATTCAAAGTGAGGAGAAATAAGATTATCTTAACTCAGAAGAGAAAATATAGCAAGTCATATCAAAATAATTCTACGATTATCCTGAGAAGTATCCTCTACTAAAGGCCAGTATATCATCAGTAGAGAAGCATGAGAGTTCTTTTTTCTTTTCTTTCTTTATTTTTTTTTGTTATCATACTGTATAGCTACAGAGAGGACATCAGTCTTAAGAATATCAATCTTCTTCTAAGCAATCAATTCTGCACATTTTATTACAGTCATTTCACTTAAAGAAAAGAAGTTAGTTCTCAGAATAAAAATTCCTAAAAGAAAGAATGTTCACAGGAGACACATCAGAAAAGTATCAAAGAATCAGACAAATGAAGAATGAAGAATTCTGTCTGTGCTTAGAGGAATAAGCCTGGCACATTCTTTTCTGAGCTTTAGGACAATTGAATGTCGGTATGTTATCGTTATCAAGGATAGCTGGCTTGATTGTTTTCCTCCTGTGATTTTGGTTGTGTGTTGTCTGACATAAAAGAGATTTTTTTCCCTTTTATTTGTATTTACCTTCTTAGGGATTCTCTTTGTACTTAGTTATTTGAGGTATTGCGGGGCAGAATGAATTGAAAGAGATTACTGATCACTATTTCTTTTTTCTGTCCTATTTCTTGGAGTTCTTCTCAAGTAATAAAATGGCTTCATGTCTTTCAAATGTGGAGTGATTCTAAGCTCATCTTTTAAAAAAATTTCCCTTTGCTTTATTAGAAACCCTATTTCCCAATTGCACTGCCACCATGACATTACATTCCACTCTTTGAGCTCCCAAAAGAACTAGCTGGGCCATGCCCTAGAGGAGATAAAGAAAGACCACCGCATGCTCCAGGCCTTCTCCATTAAGGGTACTGGAAGTAGAGAAAATGGATCACTAGCAACAACATAGGCAGATGAGATAGGAAAATCTCCTTTTCTGCTGCAGCATCTTCAACTTTCTCCTCCGTATCCTGATCCTATTACTTTGCAAAAATCTACATCATCCCTCTCCTCACTCATCCGGAGAAAAACTGGATTGAATTATTTTAAAAGATAAATTGTCCTCATCTATGAATATTGAAACAAAATTGGATCATTTTCTAAATTTCATTTTGTTTTAATAGCCTTAGGTTAAAAATGAAAATTTAAAATATGGCCTTAGCTTGACTTTTGCTTTCTTATTTCATCCCGTCGTTGTGGAAGGTTTTAAATAAAAGATGATCATATTAACTGAGCCTTCTCCAAAGGTCAGCTTGTCTATTTGTCTGAATAGTTTTGTTATTTCAAGAGACAGTCATGTTTTCATTTTTGGACCATCCATATGCATGGTTAAATAGTATTCATTGTTTCAAAACTGCAATTCCACAGTTTTGTTTAAAATACAAAACATGAATTAGAAAAGCCCAATATGCATTTCCTGGCTTCCTTGCTGTCATAAGAAGGAGCCTCGGCAATGAGGAAATAGTAGCTTCCTTGGGAAACAGAGGAAGTGCTCAAAGGATGTGCTCAAAGGAGGATACAAAAAGAGACTTTGCCTACTTCGTCATTTTTTTCTAGGAATAGTTCTCCCCATGTTAACGGCATTTCTTTATACATACCAACATGTAAATAAGTTGAGAGTCACAGAATAAGAACTGTGACACAAAGTCCAAACTGAAAATGAACTCCAGATTAAAGGAAATAGGACTGTGAATGGTACTGAGAGAGAAACAAGTTGACTTTAAAATACTTGGTTTGTGACTAATGAACAGAAATATTTATTCAATGTCCCCACGAGCGTGAAGCTGTGGTAAGCTAAATATTATGTGGGGGAAGAGGTAGGGAAGAACATATTTAGTATGGTTTTCTGAAGAATTTCCTTGAAAAGAAGAACCTCACATAATTCTGCTTTTTAACCAAAAGGAAACAAACCAAATTATGTGACTACAATAATACTCTCTTAACTTTAGGATATTAAAATTTTGGTTTTATCTATTTACATTCCATTTAGAAAAAACTCATGAATGCTGTTGTTTAACACACAGAATCAGGAAGTAGAGATATACAGAGATGAGCCCTGCCTTCAAGGAACTTAAAGTAAACAATACCAACAGCAACCCCACATCAACAATAAAGGACTGTTTTTTTTTGGGTACATGAGCTTGTCATCCATGTGTAAGGCTTTTATTACTGTGTTGTGAACCCTGGTATGCATCTTCTTTTTAAAGTGTGATAACTCGATCACTCTAAACCCATCTTACTTGATTTGAAAGAGCCTGACGTTGCAAAATAGAAATGAAAAAGACCTGTAATTTTATACCGTTTCAAAGTGCTTTCTGTGACTGCAAAAGTAGCCAACTTGAGAAGTTAGAATTGATTTCCAAATGACTTCATATTGTACTCTTCTTGTGTTCACACAATGTTCTGGGTCACAGGAAGGGAAACAAAATTTTTCAGAAAAATTAAAAAATATCTATCCGTCTATCTACCAGTACTTAATTTTAACTGTCTTTAAGTGAATTAAATTCTACTCCATTTTAAGGTAGGTATCAATTTATGATGTGTGCAAATATTTATAATTGAAAATGAAAGATTTTTTAATATTAAAACTAAAAAGGAAATTATTTCTTGCATGTCATTCACAAATTTTTTATACAGTTTTATTTATGACTAGAAAACAGGGCTTGGGGAAAACAATTTGAGCTTTCTTTCTTATAATAGTACCAGATTACTGTTTGGTTCAAATTTTATTTCAATCCCATTATATTTCCATGTTATGTATTTGTATTGTACCCCGTACACATTTATAAAATCATTCATTGCGAGTGAATCCATAGTAGACTGCCATTCTGAAGAACAGCACTGTTCATCAGCTCAGGAAAGGTCATGCTTTGTTTGCTTGTTCTATAAATCATGCACACATTTCTGCTAAGTGGCTTAAAGATGTGCAAGTTCTCAATTCCAGCAAGCAAAGGAAATGCATATTTTTGAATGAAAATTTTCCACAGCTATAATGGAAGAAGTGACATGGTTCACATTCTACATAAAAATGACTAATAGTACCTTCCAGGGCAAAAATCAGCCTGTGAAAAGGAAACCAAAATGACTGGAACCAGAAGGCACACACTAAGTTAGTCATTGATTGATTTAGTTGGGAGGGTCCCAGTAGAGAGCAGACATTGATTTATCTTTTAATCTAACAGAATAACAACAAACCTTAAAGCAATCAGTTTTAATGGTCTTAATAACTCCAATCAAATTATTCACCTTCCACATTAATATAGGAGGTAGGCTTTATATTTATTCACCAGATTTGTCAAATAAATATCACTGTTTGCCAAACTAAACCCTAGTCCTTCAGTTCTAATAGATTCTATTAGCTTTCCGTTTTTAATTGCCCTCCCCTTACAATTAAGGCGACTATAGGTCCCAATTTTCCAGGCAAAGTCAAGGTCCTGGTTTACGCTGTTTGCACTGGTGTAATTTTTAAGAGAGTATCTCCATTTGCTGAAGTGTCTTGGTTTGAAAGATAAGGCAAATGGTCATCATGCTCATAACTCTGCTTTTATTTTTCCATTTCTTTAGGTTCTATAAAAGCCAAAATTCTTCTTTAAGATCAGTGTGAGCAAATATATGAAAAGACCACAACTTAACAAATCTATCTGATATTTCCTCACTTACTCAAAGAAAGATCTTTTCCTCAGCTCCATCACATGTCTGAGTCCCCAAAACTAGTAGCCTAGCAAGATAAAACTTTGCTGACAAGCTGCCTTATAAGCTCTTCTTTTCAAGGACTCTATTTGAAAAATAAAAGGTGTTTTTTTTTTGTCCTTCTGACAATAGCAGAAACTAAGATGGTCCTTGTGAGTCAATTTTTTAAAAAAGAAAGGCTGCTTGATTTTTTTTATTTGATCTGAACTCTCCTAATATAAACTTTAAATGTCTAAGATGGTGATGTAATGATATCTTAGCACTGTTTACTAATATTGATTACATTTTGCATTGGTTTTATGTTCTATAACTACAGGATTTCTATTAGTGATGAAAAAGATGAGCATGTAGGAATCTTCAGGATACTGTTGGAGTCACACTGAGGCTTTCACCATCAAAGGAATGGTTCTACATAACGATGTGCTACAGGGGCCACCTGGGGCTCCCCAGGAGGTGATGATAGCTGAGTAAAATGGACAGACAGACAGGATGGTGTGCTCAATGGATACAAGGCAGGGATGACACTGGGAGAGAGAAATCAATGCCACAGCCATACATCTTCTTCTACAGAGTTTCCAACCTAATGGATTTCTCATTTAGCTGGACTGTAAATTTGATCCTGTGCAACATTTACTTTCTTTATTTAGATCAGGATTAAAACGGAACACCTAAAAAGGCCACATAGGATAAAGAGACTGCCATGTGCCTTCAAAGAGATGAACATTTCCCAGAGGATATAAATAGACTGTTGTTTTGATCCATTTAAAAGGTCATTAGTCAAATGTTCTGTTTCTTTTTCTCTGACTCTCATTTCTCTCCATCTCTTTCTCAAGCGCCGAGGCACACATTAGAAAAAGAAATTAAATCAACAAGCCAACCTATCCTTAGTTCTAATTAAAAAACACGAATTTAAAATTAAATGTTTAGAGGTTTTAAAATTCAAGTCCCACATGCAATTCAGATTAAAGTCAATTTTATTAACCAAAATGCACTTAAAATAATTCCAAAACCAAGGAAATGATGAATTCAAGAGCATTCTTTCAACCATAAGAATATGAGAAATCACGCTGGCAACTTTTGCCCTCTGTCTAAAGTCATAACCAGATAAAACCACTAACTTGAACTGTTCTCCTCTATTTAAATTTTATACAAAGGATCTAACAAATTACTAATAGCTGATAATCATCAGGTTTTACCAGGCTTACAAAGCCAATTTTGAGGTGCTAATAGGCCCTAGTGGGGAAATCAGTCCTCAGTTAAATAAACAAATCGTTAGGTTGCAGTAGAATATTTAATACGGACAGAGTGCAAAATGGATAATCTCATTTGTAGACTAAAGTATTGCTCAAGTGAATACTACAAAAAATATCTGAACAGTCTATCAGGCAAGACGGGCAATGCCAAAAAAGTAAAAGATATAGTCCCCGAACTTAAGTTATTTATATTTAACTGGAAAGAGACACATGGATAAATCAACAGAGAATGATTCCCAGCAAACCACACTACACTTACATTTATTATAAGCCCCAAGTATGCATGACCTATGTCTTCAAGAAACCACATTTAATATTTAAATTTTTGTTAAGTACTGGTTATCAGGCACCATATTGGGCATTGGAGTTATGCTGGTAACAAAGATATAATCCTTACTGAGGAATTTACCTAATCTTAGGAGGGAGGATAATGAGTCAAAGGAAGTCTTCCCTGTGGAGGTGACACCCATCCTGAGGCCCAAGATGAGGAAGGAAGAGTCCAGAGAATGAAAGGTTGTTCATGGCAGGGCAAATGAAGTCTACGGTTTTTCAGAGATGAGACAGAGCATTATTAGCACTATGGAGAATTTGACACATCTTGAAAACGGAGTTGAAGGGACACAATCTATGCCTTTGCTTCCACTGCAGCTCAGAGCAAGGATTGTGACATAAAGTCAGTCCTCAGTGAAAATTACTTTGAATTAAATTTTGAGGCTTTCTATAAAAAAAGCACCATGTAAGCTATATGGACATTTTAAAATCACCATCATTCTCTGCTGCCCTGGACAGTGATATTCTCAAATCCCCCCTCTCATTTGTTTCCCTACATTGGAGACACTTCATTTCTTTGGATTCCTCTGCAAACCACATACATCCTCCTGAATGTCCCACAGAAGGACCAAATTTGACAGGTCTAAACACTGGACTGATTGTTATTACTCCAAATCTGATTCTTCCCTTACAACTCATACACTAGTGAAGACAACCAGCATTCACCCTGAATCTAAGCAACAAGCCAGATAATCCTCCTAGGCTCCTCCCTCTCCCTTATGTTGCCATATCATTGGATCACCAAATTGTCTCAATTCTACCTCGTAAATATCTCTTTAATTAGGTCTCTTTCTCTTCGTCTCCATTGATTACATTGGTTCAACCCTGGTATCTCTGATTGCCTCCTAACGTTTAATTTTGCCCATTATCTCGCAACCTGCCCTGCCAGAATGTTCTTTCAAAAACGTAATCTTGATCAAATTATTCACTTGGCGAAATGCTCCAGTGGCTGTGCCAGATCTAGAGGATGCCATGCAGCCTCCGTGGTCTGAATGTCCAGGGCATCAAAATGCTATTGCTTTGCACACCCAGGTCACTTCATCCAGAATCTCTTCCATCATGTGTGACACCTCTTCATATACTTCTATCATAACAATGATCACACTGCATTTATTTGCAATTTAAAAGTGTATTATGATATAATTTTAAAATGTAAAAAAAAAATGAAGAGAAAAATATAATACTCAGGTGTCTAAAATCAGACCACCTGAATTTCAATATTTTGGTATATTGTTTCAGGACTTGTATTAGTCTGAGTTCTCCAGAGAAACAAACTAGATAGGTAGATAGATAGATAGATAGATAGATAGATAGATAGATAGATAGATAGATAGACAGATAGATAGACAGACAGACAGATAGACAGATGAGAGAGAGAAAGAGAGAGGGAGAGAGTGATTTATTATAAGGAATTGCCTCATGTGGTTATGGAGGCTGAGATATCCCAAGGTCTGTAGTCATCAAGCTGGAGATCCAGGAGAGTTGATGGCATGGGTCCAATCTGAGTCCAAAGGCCTGAGAAGCAGGAGATCCAATGGTATAAATTCCAGTCTGAGTCAGAGTCCAAAGGCGGGAGAAAACCAATGCCACAGATCAAAGACAATCAAGCAATGAGAAAGAATTCTCCTGTACTCAGCTTTTTTTATTGTATTAAGATCTCCTATGGATTGGATGAGGCTCATCTACACTGGGGAGGGCAATGTGGTTTACTCAGTCTATCAAATCAAATGTTAATCTCATCCAGAGATAACCTCGCAGACACACCCAGAATAATGTTTAACCAAATATCTGGGCACCCCATGGCCCAGTCAAGTTGACACATAAAATCCATCATCACAGGACTTCTATTTCAATTAAATAAAATGTTAGAGGTTTACACCATTTATTGATTCTATCAATTCTGTTATTGCTGAAAAGCAATGATTATTGTGAAGTTGGAGTGAATTCTTTTCTACCAATGCTTTTTATAGTTTATTATGTATATATGTATCTCTAAATAAAATAGTGTGATTTATGTTTTTATTTTTCTCTAAATGGTATCATACTAATCATATTTTGTGGCACCTACTTTTTTTGTGTGTGTGTGTGAGGAAGATTAGCCCTGAGCTAACATCCAATGCCAATCCTCTTCTTTTTTTGTTGAGGAAGACGGGCCCTGGGCTAACATCTGTGCCCATCTTCCTCTGCTTTATATGGGATGCTGCCACAGCATGGCTTGACAAGCGGTGTGTTGGTCCGCCCCCGGGATCTGAACCTACAAACCCTGGGCTGCTGAAGCAGAGGGTGCAAACTTAACTGCTATGCCACTGGGCTGGCCTCCATGGCACCTACTTTTTAAGAATCATGTATGCTGATAAATTTTAATGGATTATAACATTATATTAATTTATACATTTATTAAATATATATTGAGTCCCAGGCATATATTTACTTTATGCATACCAGGCATACATATATGCATTCCGGGCATATATTTACTCTATAAATAGAACAAAATTTATCTGTATATTTCCTCTGTTGACTTCTCCAAGATTTCCACTATTAAAATCTATACTGCTATGTGAAGCTTTCTTCCTCTCTCCTTACGTACATTGCAATTCTATGAATACCATTGTTGGGTCATTGGCTAAACGCTTTCTTAAATTTTTTAGATATCAACCTAATTTTCTTCAAAGAGTGCAGTGATTTACCTTTCTACCAGCAGTATATGCGTGCTACATTTATTGACATTTTTGGGTGACATCTGTTATTATGAGATGTTTTATTTTTTGGCAATACACAGGATTTGTAAAAGTATCTTATTATTTCAAGCTGTGTTCCATGATTTCTTTGCTGTGTAACAAACTACCCCAAAACTTAATGGCATAAGAGAACACCATTTTAGTAGGTTGACTAGTTCCCTGGATCAAGAATTCAGAGAGGGCTCAGAAGGGATGGATCGTGTTTCTGCCTTAACATCCATGACCACAGATGGGAAGACTTCAACAGTTGGGGAAGAGGAACCACTGAGGCTTGAAGACTAGAGCACCTATATATGGCCTCTGCAAGCTTCCAACAACACAGCAGCCTCAAGGAAGTCAGACTTGGAACTCAGGGCTCCACAAGGAAGTAGTCAAGTGACCCAGAGTGAATCTGCATGGCCTTTTACGACCTAGGCTCAGAAGTAACAGAACGTCAGTTCTGCCGTATTTTTTAATTGGTTGAAGCTGTCACAGGCCCACCCAGATTGAAGGGACGGGGGGACATAGACTCAAAATCTGAATGGAAAGAATGTCCAAAAAAGTTACAGTCGTGTTTTAAAATTACCAATATTGACATGTCTCTGATTATTATTGTGAATTTTTTCATATATTCTCTCCATTCATGCAACCATTTTGTAAATTGCCTATTCATATAGTTGCTTTTTATTATTATTCGATTGTTCTTTGTCACTCATTGATTCATAGGAATCTTTATGTATTTATTCCAAATCCTTTGAGAATGAGACAAATGAAATATCTTCTCTTTGTATTTTAAGTTTGTTTGTGATGTCTTTTCTGATATTAAATCAAATTAAAAGTAGTAAAGTATACAAGTTTCTTCCTTTAAGGATTATATATTTTGTGTCTTGTTATATCTTTCCCTGCTCAGAAATCATGGCATTATTCTATTACACTTAATACTAAAGATATTTAGATTTTAATTTAAAAATTGAACATTAATCTATATAGAATTTGTTTTTGTGTTTCATAGGCTCTCTATTCTGCTTCTTTGGTCTTTGTTTTTCTCTCTGTCTCTATATATACACACACATATATACATACATGAGAGAGATTGAGTGTATATATACACACATATACAGTATATACAGATATAGATATATATACACATTATATGTGCATACACGTATATGCATGTATGTATATTATCATATGATGCATATTCATATGTGTTTGTTTAGTAAACACAAACGTGTTTTTGTGTATCTATATATGTCTGTATATATGTATGCTTGTGGATATCTTTGCACTAATACTACTGTATCTTTATCATAAGTTTTCCTATCTGGTAGCACAAATATCCTTTCTTTTTCTTTTTTTCATTTTTTTAAATTAATTTCTTTTTTTTATTGACATAACCTTGGTTTATAACATTATATAAATTTCAGGTGTATACCATTATATTTCGATTTCTGTATAGATTACATCATGTTCACCACCCAAAGACTAATTACCATCCATCACGGTACACATGTTGCTTGTTACCTTTTTTGCTCTCCTTCCTCCCCCCTTCCCATTGGTAACTATCAAACTAATCTCTGTATCTATACGTTTGTTTGTTGTTGTTGTTTTTATCTTCTACTTATGAGTGAGATCATACAGTGTTTGACTTTCTCCCTCTGACTTATTTCACTTAGCATAATACCCTCAAGGTCCATCCATGTTGTCACAAATGGCAAGATTTCGTATTTTTTATAGCTGAGTAGTATTCCATAGTGTATATATACCACATCTTCTTTATCCATTCCTCCCCTTGATGGGCACTTTGGTTGTTTCTAAGTCTTGGCTATTGTGACTAATGCTGCAATGAACATAGGAGTGTATACATATCATTACACATTTGTGTTTTCATGTTCTTTGGATAAATATCCAAGAGTGGAATAGCTGGATCATATGGTAGTTTTATTCTTAATTTTCTGAGGAATCTCCATACTGTTTTCCATAGTGGCTGCACCAGTTTGCACTCCCACCAGCATTGTATGAGAGTTCCTTTTTCTCCACATTCTCTCCAACACTTATTATTTCTTGTCTTGTTAATTATAGCCATTCTGACAGGCATGAGGTGATATCTCATTGTAGTTTTGATTTGCGTTTCCCTAATAATTAGTGATGTTGAGCATCTTTTCATGTGCCTGTTGGCCATCTGTATATCTTCTTTGAAAAGTGCCTGTTCAGATCCTCTTCCCATTTTTAAATTAGGTTGCTTGTTTTCTGTTGTTGCGTTGTATGAGTTCTTTATATATTTTGGATATTAACTCCTAATCAGATATATAATTTCCAAATATCTTCTCCCAATTGTTAGGTCATCTTTTTGTTTTGTTCATGGTTTCCTTTGCTGTGAAAAAGCTTTGAGTTTGAAGTAGTCCCATTTGTTTATTTTTTCTATTATTTCCCTTGCAAGGTGAGACATGGTATTCAAAAAGATACTGCTAAGACTGATGTTGAATTGTGTACTGCCTATGTTTTCTTCTAGAAGTTTTATGGTTTTAGGGCTTACAATCAAGTCTTTAATCCATTTTGAGCTAATTTTTGTGTATGGTGTAAGATAATGGTCTACTTTCATTCTTTTGCATGTGGCTGTCCAGTTTTCCCAGCACAATTTGTTGAAGAGACTTTCCTTTTTCCATTGTATGTTCTTGGCTCTCTTGTCGAATATTAGCTGTTACACATCCATAGATGTGTGGGTTTATTTCTGGGCTCTTGATTCTGTTCCATTGATCTGTGTGTCTGTTTTTGTTCCTGTACCATGCTGTTTTGATTACTATAGTTCGCAGTATATTTTGAAATCAGGTAGTGTGATACCTCCAACTTAGTTCTTTTTTCTCAGGATTCCTTTGGCTATTTGGGGTCTTTTGTTGTTCCATATAAATTTTAGGATTCTTTGTTCTATTTCTGTGAAAAATGTTATTGGAATGGTGGTAGGGATTGCATTGACTCTGTAAATTGCTTTAGGAAGTATGGACACGTATTTGTGGCTTTTCCAGTTTTCTTCTTGTAGTTGATTTCTAGTTGCATACCATTGTCAGAAAAGATGCTTGGTATTATTTCAATGTTCTTAAATTTATTGAAACTTATTTTGTGGCCTAATATGTGACCTACCCTGGAGAATGTTCCATGTGCTTTCGGAAAGAATGTGTATTCTTCAGTTTTTGTATGGAATGTTCTGTCTATACCTACTAAGTCCATCTGGTCTAATGTGTTGTCTAAGGCCAACGTTTCCTTATTCATCTTCTGTTTGGATGATCTATCCATGGGTGTAAGTGGAGTGTTAAAGTCCCCTACTATCATTGTGTTACTGTCTATTTCTCCTTTTATATCTGTTAATAATTGCTTTATATATGTAGGTGCTCCTATGTTGAGTGCAGAGACATTTACAGGTGTTATATCGTTTTGTTGGATTGTTCCTTTTATCATTATGTATTGCCCTTCTTTGTCTCTTTTTAGAGTTTTTGTTTTAAAGTCTATTTTGTCTGCTATAAGTATTGCTACCCCAGCTTTCTTTTCATTGCCATTTGCATGGAGTGTCTTTTTTCATCCCTTTATGTTCAATTTGTGCATGTCTTTAGGTCTGAAGTGTGCCTCTTGTATGCAGCATATATATCAGTCTTATTTTTTTCTCCATTCAACCACCTTATGTCTTTTGATTCGAGCATTTAGTCCATTGACATTTAAAGTAGCCGTTGATACATATGTACTTGTTGCCATTTTGCTACTTTTTTTCTGGATGTTTTAGTACTTCTCTATTTCTTTCTTCTTTTCTTGCTCTCTTCCCTTGTAGTTTGATGGCTTTCTTTAGTATTATGTTTGGGTTCCTTTCTCTTAATTTTTTGTGTATTTATTATAGGTTGCTGTTTTGTGATTACCAGGAGGTTCATAGATAATAACCTATGTAAATAGCAATCTATGTTAAGTTGATGGTCTCTTTAGTCCGACCTCAGAAAGCCTTACTCTTTAACTCTCCTCCTCCCACATTTTATGTTTTTGATATTATATTTAACCTCTTTTGTGTGTGTGTGTGTATCTATTAACCTCTTATCATGTGAATAGATACTTTTAGTACTTTTGTCTTTTGATCTTCATTTTAGCTGCATAGGTGGTTGATCTGCTACCTTTACTGTATATCTGCCTTTACCAGTGATTTATTTTTGTTTGGATAATTTTCTTATTCCTAACTGTGGTCTTTTCTTTTCTGCTTGTATAAGTCCCTTTAACATTGCTTGTAAGTCTGATTTATTAGTGATAGATTCCTTTAGTTTTTGCTTATCTGGGAAACCCTTTATCTCTCCTTCCATTCTGAATGATAATCTTGATGGGTAGAGTATTCTTGGCTGTAGGTTTTTCCTTTTGGCACTTCAAATATATAATGCCACTCTCTTCTAGCCTGTAAATTTTCTGCTGAGAAGTCAGCTGATAGCCTATGGCATTTCCTTTGTATGTAACTTGTTGCCTTTCTCTTGTAGCTTTTAGGATTCTCTCTCTATCTTTAATTCTTGACATTTTAATTATATGTGTTGGTGTAGGCCTCTTTGGGTTTATCTTATTTGGTACTCTCTGTGCTTCCTGTGCCTGGATGTCTGTTTCCTTCCTTAGGTTAGAAATGTTTTCAGCTATTATTTCTTCAAATAGGTTCCCTGCCCCTTTGTCTCTCTCTTCTTCTTCTGGGACACCTATAACACGGATGTTAGTATGCTTGATGTTGTCCCAGAGGTCCCTTAGACTGCCCTCATTATTTTTAATTATTTTTTCTTTTTTCCTTTCAGCTTAGGTGATTTCCTCTACTCTTTTATCCAGCTTCTTGATCCTTTCTTGTGTGTTATCTACTCTGCGATAGATATCCTCTAGTGAATTTTTCACTTCCATTATTGTATTCTTCAGTTCTGATTGGTTCTTTTTTATATTTTCCAATTCTTTGTTGAAGTTCTCACCGTGTTCATCTATTCTTCTCCTAAGATCAGTGAGCATTTTTATGACTATTAGTTTGTACTATTTATCAGGTAGATTGTTTATCTCTGTTTGTTTAGTTCTTTTTCTGAGGATTTGTCCTGTTCCTTTGTTTGCAACATTACTCTTACTCTTAATGTTTCTTTATTTGGAACATTGCTCTTACTGTAGATGCACAGGAAGGCTAGGCTGTCCCTCTGGCTGGCTGGTCATAAGACTCCACTGTGTGTGGCTGCTATGGTCCCTTTAGTCACTCTATTGAGTGAGGTTAGCCCCAGCACAGTTGGCTGCAGGGTCTAATAGCACATACCTGCTGCTGTTTTGTTGTTAAGTGAGTAGGCCCCCAGCATGGCTGGTTGCTAGGCTCAGGGGCTTACAATTGCTGTAGGCCTCTCCTGCAAGGCTGTTATCAGCTCTCTCAGAATTGCAGCTGGGTGGTGACGACCCCAGATGTGGCAGCACACAGTTGTTTCAGGCTTTGGAAGGTGGGGCAGATCCCCTATGTAGCTGATAAGCACAAGTCTGCTGCAGCTAACAAGCCCCCCCCAGCAGGCCCACACAACCTGTCAATGCAGTCCTGCCCAGTGCACATGACCCATCCTGCTGAAGCAGACTCACTTGCCCCGTTGCAGAGACCCCACACACTCCACCTATGCAGGCCCACTCCACGTGCATGCCCCACCCTGCTGAAGCAGACAGACTGCCCTGCTGCAGAGGCCCCATACACCCTGTCTACACAGGCCCACAAGTTGCCTGTGGATTGGCTGGTGGGTGGGGCCTTGTCCTTAGGGTGGGCTGCCTGCCCTGGCTGAGCTACATTAAATCAGTGCTCTAGTGGGCAGCTCAAACACCTGTGCTAACAGGCCAGGGAAAGAAATCCAGTGGTGTCTGCCATGATGTGTGTCAGCACGCCTGTAATAGGTCACAATAACGGCTGCCGCCAGTGTCTCAATCCCTGGGGAGGTGGGCCCAGTTGCCTCCTGCCTCCCTGAGATGCACCCAGAGCCTATCAAGTGAGATTCTCTTTTTTTTGTGTGTGAGGAAGATCATCCCTGAGCTAACATCCGGCCGATCTTCCTTCACTATATATGGGGCGCTGCCACAGCATGGCCTGACAAGCAGTGCATCGGTGTACGCCCAGGATCCAAACCTGGGCTGCCAGCAGCGGAGCGTGCACACTTAACCACTATGCCATGGGGCCAGCCCCTAAGTGAGTCTGTTTCACTAAAGGACTGTGCACTTTTCTTTTTTTTTTTTTTTTTTAATTTTTTGTTTATTGCAGTAACATTGGTTTATAACATTGTAAAAATTTCAGGTGTACATCATTGTACTTCTATTTCTGCATGGACTACATCATGTTCACCACCAAAATACTAATTACAACCCATCACCACACACGTACCGAATTATCCCTTTCACCCTCCTCCCTTCCCCCTTCCCCTCTGGTAACCACCAATCCAATCTCTGTCCCTATGTGTTTGTTTATTGTTGTTATTATCTACTACTTAATGAAGGAAATCATACGGTATTTGACCTTCTCCCTCTGACTTATTTCACTTTGCATTATACCCTCAATGTCCATCCATGTTGTCACAAATGGCTGGATTTCGTCGTTTCTTATGGCTGAGTAGTATTCCATTGTGTGCACCTTTCTTTCTGGTGATTTTGAGTTGGTTTCCAGAATGGGTGAAATTGTGTGTGGGCCCTTTAAGGGCAGGCTTTTTTTTCTCTTATGTTCAATAGCTTCTCTGAGAGTATTCGCTGTTGTTTTTAATAGCCAGCAAAGCCAGATCTTATGGCACTCATCTGAGTTGTCTTGAATTCAAAAGCTGCTTATTGTGGCGTAGCTCTCCCCTCAGATCCCCTACTCCTCCAGGAAAAGCTTTTTACCTTCAGATTGCTCCCGGCTGTGAAGCACCATGACTAGAACATATTTTTTTCCTCTCCAGAAAGGTATTTCTGCCTCTTCCACCTCAGTCAGTGTTGTCCCTTGTTGTGGGGGTTCTTTTTATACAGTTTCCAGTTCTCTTTCTGGGGGTAATTGTTCCACAGGTAGTTGTAAATTTGTCGTGTTTGTGGAAGGAGGTGAGTTCAGAGTCTTCCTATGCTGCCATCTTCCCAGCCTCTGCCAAATATCCTTTCTTTATTCTTCAAAATCATCTTCACTATTCTCTTTCACATGAATTTCAGAATGAAGTTAACTCTATCCATTTAGAAAAAGAAATTTGTTGGAATTTTAAAAAATAATTACATTAAATTTATACATTAATTTTAGGAGAACTGACATATTTGTGGTCCTGAGACTTCTCATCTGTAAGCACGGCTTATCTTTTAATTTAATAAATATCTTTCAATTAAGTTTTATAGTTCTCTTCTTCCAGATAATTTTGCATTTTTTTGGTAGAAATATTCAGAAGAAATACATTAATTTGAGTAATGGGATGTTTTATTATCACTATTATTTAAAAGTTTTCTAATTATTGTTGCTGGTACTAACGTTATTCATTTTTGCATATTGATTTGGCTAAAGTCCATTATTAGCTGGAACAGTTGAGTGGGTAGCTTGGATTGTTATATAGACATTCACTCATCTGTGAATGATGGCAATTTTACCTCATTCTTTCCTATCTTAAAATCAGGCCTGTTTTGCAGAGCCATCATTCATATTACACATGACATGCCCCTTAGAGTTATTCATTGTGGTAGCACTGATTATAACTCTTTTTTATTTCTTTTTTTGTTCCTTCTGTTTTGTTTTGCAATGATAGATTAGAATCAGAGATACTAGATGCTGTTGTCTTGGTCTTGACATTAAACAGATTACTTCTAAGGATTCACCACTATCTATGATGAATTGCTAGACACTTTTTATTAAAAGCCTTCATTGGGTTAAGAAAATTTCTGCCTTTGTCTACTATTCCAAATGTCTTTTTGCATGAATGAGTATTCTACTATCTCAAATAAGTTTTTTAATCAATTGAGATGATCATATGCCTTTTCTTCTTTTAATCAACATAAATAAATAAACTGCATTAACAGATGCTAAACCATCCTGTGTTAACAGAACAAATTCCACTTGCTCAGGATATGAATCATATATTTTGTACATCAGATTTAATTTGCCAAAATTTTTATTATACTTTTATTATTTAAGGTTTCTGAATCTTTGGGAGTCTGGCCTATAATTTTCCTTTCTTGCACTTTTTTTTTGTCTGTTCCTTGTATGCAAGTAGCCTCATAAAATTAATTGAGGAGCTTTTCCTCTGTAAATTTTCTTTGGAAATATATAAAATTAGCAACATCAACAATAATAATAGACACACTTTCACAGTTGTGACTCTGTGCCAAGCATTATTCTAAGCTCTTACATGTACAAATTCATTCAATCCTTTTAAAAATCCTATGCCATAGGTATTATTATTATTCCAATTTTACAGATGAAAAATCTAAGATACTGAAAATTTTAATAACTTGTTCAGGATCAAATAGATACAAATTCAGTTCTCCAACTCCAGGCAATGTTGCTCCAGAATTTAAAAAGAGAAAGCATTACCAATTGAAGTACACTAGGGTCCTTCCTTCTTCATGGAGGGTTAACTCCAATGCTGACTGTGTCACTCTCTACTTCTCTCTTTGTTGTCAGATCTCCTTGGATATGCTTATCTTAAAAGGATTGCATTTTGTTCTGGTTTCTGATAGATTGTGGGAGTTGCAAACTTGTCTGGCACCCCATTTTTTTCCTAGGAACATTGGAACTTGAACATTACTATCTTGGCTCATGGCTGTCAAAAAGTAAACCGTCATTCGAATTGTTTTCATATAATATGCCTTTCTCTCTGTGTTTTTATAAAATCTCCTTGTTCTATTTTATATTTCAAAGGTTCACCTCCTTGTATTCACATATGAATTTATTTTACTTTTTACTGCTTGGTATCCATAGTGCTTTTTATATTTGGTCTCTATCTCTATTTATTATATAACATTCCCACCAATTATCACTTTGAATATTGACTTTTTCCCATTCTCTCCTTTTTTTGTCCTGGAATTCTGATTAGATATGTGGCAAATTTGTTAATCTAATCTTTCTGTCCTTTAGCATCCTTTTCATATTTTTCATTTCCTCATCTCTCAGTCTTCATTTCTGAGATATGTTTTCAATTGTCTTTCAGCTTTACTATTTCTTTCTTTAGGGGTCTCTAATCTGCTCTTCACCACATCCATTGATTTTTTTTTTTATTTTAAGAATTGTATGTTTAACATATAAAATGTATATTTGTTTCTTTTTAAAAAATTTATCTGGTCATTTTAGATAGTCTCTAATGCCCTGGTTAATTTTTATTCTTTTTTTTTAAACACATTGGATAAATGGTTCCTTATGGTTCCTTATGTGTTTATCTGATAATTTCAACATGAGAAATTGTGTGTTATTCTGCTGACACTCAATAATGATGGCTTACTTCCACCTATGTTTGGTAATTTTTTTTTCCAACTGGGAACATGTATTTGGTGGAACGTGACTGGTAGGAATCAAGAGAGACAAAATTGAATATGCTTTGCACCAGAAACGATTTGTGCTGGCCTCTGCTTGATGGCAGATTGTGCCCCCAACCTAACTCCACGTTAATTTAATATCTCAGCTTGAGGTTTCCCTAACTAAGTGGTTAGTGGAACTTTGAACATCAGACCTGTGTGAGAGCAGGCTAATGACTATAAATTGTCTGTAAAGAGTATTGTTAATACTATTTTCCCCAGTAGCCACCTTGGAAATGACAAATTTCCTGGTGGAATCAAGTTTTTGACTGGCAGAATATTTCTTCCTAGCTCATTCTTTAACTTTAAGGGTAGCCCCATCGAGCTCCAGGCCTACTTGAGGATTCTCAGGCTCCAGTTCCCAACTTTCATGAGCTGCAAAGCTTGGTCTCCAATACCTCAGACTTTCCGTGTCATCCATAGTTCATGGTTCTACCTTCATCTGCCTCTTCATTTATTTATTTGTGTGTTCACTTGTCTATTTTGATCTATATTGAGTGTCAATATATGATTCTTAGCTCAGCAATGAATTAAAATATTATCCAGAATCCACGAAGTGTTTTGCATGAGAAGATTTTCAAAGATTCTATGCTGCCAAAAGTGGACATGCTCCACTGTTTCGAGCTCCTTGAAGTGAGGGACTGTGTTTTGTTTTGTTTTTGAATAGTATTTCTAGTAAAGTAGGGCACAGGCAAAATCAAAATAAGCTGAAATATGTAAGGAAAATTTTATCATGTTTTAAAATTTATCTTATAAAAATGTTGACATACAATTGACCCATAAAAGCTGTACTTATTTAAAATGTACAATTTGATAAGTCTTGACATATATACACATTCATGAAACTATAACCACAATCTGGATAACGAACATATTCATCACCTGTTAAAGTTTCCTAGTGCTCTTTTATAATTCCTGCCTCTCAGTAGCCCCACCCATCCCTAGGCAGCCACTGATCTGTTTTCTGTCCTTATATGTTATTTTTATATGCATGGAATCATCCTGTATGTACTTATTTTTGTCTGCCCTCATTTACTCAGCGTAATTATTTTGAGTTTCGTCCACACCGGAATGCGTGTCAATTCTTTCATGTTTCTTGCTGCGTCGTATTCCATTGCCAGGAGATAGCACCGTTTGTTTAACCTTTCACTGGCTGAAAGACATTTCTCCTGTTTCTGGTTTTAGGCTATTACAAATAAAGCTGCTGTACACACTGGTGTACACATATGTGTGTGGATGTACACTTTCCTGTATCTTGGGTAATACCAAGGAGGGGACAGTTGGATTATAAGGCAGGTGTGCATTTTACTCTATAAGAGGCTGTCAAATGCTTTTTCAAACTGGTTTATCAATTCCTGCCCACTTGAAGTGTATGAGAGTTCCAATTGTTTTGACTCCCAGGGAACATTTGGAATGAGAGGTGTTTTAACTCATAGCCATTGTAATAGGTGTGTGGTTGTGTCTCTTTGTAGTTTTAATTTCCATTCACGAATGACTAATGATGCTGAGAACTTTATTATGTGTGCATTTGCCATCTGTATGTCTTCTGCAGTCACGAGTCTGTTTAAATCATTTTACCCATTTCTTATTAGGTTGTTTGTTTTCTTACCAGGTTTGAGATTCTTTATAATGCTGGTTTTTAGTCCTTTGTCAGACTTATGATTTGTAAACATTCTCTCCAAGTCCATATAGTTTCTCTGTCTATTTTCTTAACAATGCCTTTCAAAGAGCTGAAGTTTTTAATTTTAATGAAGTTTAATAATTTGTTCTTTTATGGATCATACTATTCGTACCATATCTAAGAAATCTTCACCTAACCCAAAATCATATTTTTACTTCTGGAAGTTATATATTTCAAGTTTTACATTTAGGCTTATGATTATTTTTAATTAATCTTTGTATATGGTACAAAGGATAAATAGAAGTTCATTTCTTTGCATATAGACATGCAATAATTCCAGTAACATTTGTTGAAAGCCAATAGATCAACCTATTTCTAGTAATGTAAAACTTTTATAATGGAAATTAAGGAGAATATTGTTTTCTGTATGTTCATATTACAGAAACTCTTGCTAGAGTACATTTCTTCCTTTAAGTAAGATGTTTGTAGAGCTAAGAATTGTCAAGAAAATCTGTGTTCCTCCCAGAGAAGACCATGGAGAAGTCTATGTTAGAGGAATTGGAATTTGCAAAAATTTCCCCTGTAATCAGTGTTGTGTATGGGTGCTACATCCTAAATTCAAAGACTAATTTCATGTCATTTTGAGAATAAAACATGTTAATGATTATGTCATTTCCATTTAAAATTAAAATCATTTTGCAAAACATGCACTTTGTTTCCTGAGTCTTACTCTAATTCTTTATTCTGTGATACTCATCCGAAGAAGACTAGAGGTAGCATCACAGACAATTCTTTTTCCTCACTAACCAACATCCACACTTTGTAGAACAATACGCTGTTGGTCTATAATCCATCCATGTTAGGAAAACAATGTGTCTCAGAGATGTTAAACTGACCCAAATCACACAGCCACTTAATTATAAAATAAAGATGAAAAGCCAAGTGTCCTATCTCTAGTCTAATTCTCTTTTCTTACCCCCCACCAGCTTTATTGAGATATAATTAACATACAAAGGTGTGTAAATTTAAGGTGTACGATGAAATGATTTGATACTCATATATCATGAAATGATCACCACACTATGGTTATTTAACACACCCATCACCTCACATAATTATTCTTTTTGTGTAGTAAGAACATTTACAATCTACTCTCTTAGCAACTTTAGGTATATAACGCAGTATTGTTAACTAGAGTCACCATGCTGTACATTAGATTCCCAGAACTTACTCATCTTATAACTGGAAGTTTATACCCTTTGACCAACATCTCCCCATTTCCCCCAACCTTCAGCCACTGGCAACCACCAATCTATTCTGTTTCTATGAGTTTGGCTTTTTTAGATTCCACATATAAGTGAAATCTTTACAAAATTTGTCTTTCTCTGTCTGACTTATTTTACTTAGCAAAATGACCTCAAACTTCATCTATGTTGTCACAAATGGCAGAATTTCCTTCTTTTTTTATGGCTAAATAATATCCTACTGCATATATGTACCACATTTTCTTTGTCTATTCATTTGTCAATGGACACTTAGGCTGTTTACATGCCTTGGCTATTGTAAATAATGCGGCAGAGAACATGCGAGTGCAGATATCTCTTTGAGATAATAATTTCATTTTCTTTCTATATATACCTAGAAGTGGATTGCTGGATCATATGGTAGTTCTATTTTTAATTTTTTGAGGAACCTCTATATTATTTTCCATAAAAGCTGTACCAATTCTCTTCTCTTCATGCTACTTTCATAATCTAATAAAACTTGTTTGGTTGGCTATTATCAATCCAAGGAAAAAAATCTGAAAGAGCTGAAGATATTGATTGAACAAGATTTTCTGAATATTCCTGAATTTAAAAATAAATTTCAGCATTACTTACAACAGCCAAGATATGGCAACAAGCTAAGCGTCCATCAACAGGTGAATGGATAAAGAAATATATATATATGTATATATACGTATATATACATATATATACACACATACAATGGAATATTATTCAGCCTTAAAAAAGAATGAAATCTTGCCATTTGCGACAATATAGATGGACCTTGAGGTCATTATGCTAAGTGAAATGAGCCAGACAGAGAAAAACAAATGCCATATGCTAGAAATGGGGGTGAGGGTGGGCTAAACGGGTGGAAATCAAAGGTACAAACTTCTAGTTACAAAATAAATAAGTCATGGGGAAGTAATATACAGCATGGTGACTATAGTTAATAACACTGTATTGCATATTTGAAGTTTGCTAAGAGACTAGACCTTAAAAGTTCTCATCACAAGAAAATAAAATTCCGTAACTATATATGGTGATGGATGTTAACTAGACTTACTCTGGTGGTCATTTCACAATATACACAAATAATGAATCATTATTTTGTACACAAAAATTCATATATAGTCGTATGTCACTTATACCTCAATAAAAAATAAATAAAAATAAAATTTGTTCTAAAAATTTAATTGTCACTGTTATTATTATACCTCTTTTGGTTATTTTAAATTAAGTTTAATATATATTTTAATATATTCTATTTAAAAATTAATAATTAAATGTTAATTATTTCAAATGTATGTTTAAAACAAAGCATTACTTTAACTATATTAAGAAAGACCTTTTATCAGATTAACAAAACAAACAGATGAAAATGTATTTTCTTAGAAATACTGATTATTTATTAGAAAAATTTTAAATATTGTTATAGTAGATTTTCTCAAGCTTAATAATTACGGTAATTTAAATTAACGTGAATGACACTATTCACTCAATAAATTCTAATGTAGGCACACCTACTGTGTGCAAAGTTCTCTATGAGGCAATACAAATAACAAGATAAAGTCTCTATCCCTAAGGAACCTACAGTTCAAAGGACAGATGAAACAATTTCACAAATGACTGATTTGTGACACAACATGTGGTTGGTGGCAAAAGAAAAGGAGCAAAGGTCATGGAGGCTTTGAAAAGGGAAATTAATGAAGGCTTCATAATGGATGGGAAATTTACTTCTTTTTACCCCCAAAGTCTTATAGTACGTTATCTGTACCATCTTGTAGAATTGTTGAAGAATCTGTGATGTGATCAAAACTAACCAATGAAACAAACCAGCTAATTAGAGAAGAAATAGACCATTGCTGTAGGCATGCTGTACCCGTGCAATTCTATCCCATTCACAAATCCTGCCCTCTAAACTTATCCAGAAGGACCAAATCAGGGATACCACCTTTAGGTTACATGCAGACTTCTTTCTGAATTTATCTTTTTTTTTTTTAAGTTATAAAGAACTCTTTTTATAAAAGTGATATCAGTATTCAAAAATAGTATTGTACTGAATTATTTAGTCCCAAATATTTCCTCTGCCTTTTTACGGTTTGTCATGTGGACCAGAAATATGACAAGCCAATAAAGGCTTAGAACAGCAATTCTAATTTGTTTTCTGCCCCAATGTGTATTAAAGACATACTCCCCGTGGTACTGCAATGTTTATGTACAGTTCCCCAAACACTAGATAGGTTGTACTTCCACAGATTTCTTTCCAACTCAAAAATGGCTTATTGAAAGACAAATAAGAGTAGCGTTATTATATGAGTAACCTTGGACTCAATCTAATTTGTAAAAACTAAATCATTTACAAAATTTCAACATTTTATTATTAATAACAAATTACTTATGATTTGCTTCACAGCTGTTAGAACACACCATTTCAGAGTCACTGCTGAGAGGCAGAGGAAAGATGCCAGGAGAAGCCAGGAGATTGCTGTCCAGAGTAAATTCACAGTAGTCCAGTGTCTGGTACTCTGTTTTGCAGGTCTACAAATGTATTTCTAATTAATGTCCAGAGGGTATGAGGCCTAGGGAAAGAGTTCACGCTAGCCATCCTTAAAAGAAGTTGATTGATAAAGCCAAGAGTCAAATGCACTTATTTACAGAGGATAGCCTATTAAATGATCAGAATCTTCTTAACTTTTCTTTAGGGCATATTGTTTTTCATTTCAAAGTAACTGATAAACTGATATTAATCTGAAAGCTTCCTGCTGAGCATGGAATCATAGGAAAGGAGGTGAATCAGGAGATCAAGAAAACATCTAACTAAACATTGCCCCCTCAATACAGTCTTTCTAGTTATCTAGCAATATTTTTGTCCTTTTGAGTCAATGTCTCCCATTGGATAAAAACAAGAGTTTTTTTTTTCTGTGGTCTGGTTTTCTACATTTGCAAACTCACCATTCCTTTATAAGTCAACATAAAATCACATCAAATTCCTCTCAAATCTGTGTGATTTTAATAACCAAAGAGTCCTTTCGGGGAACATCTGACTCTTCTGTAAAAGATTTTACAACTGAAAAAACATGTAATTACATGTACGTTATGGCGAATAAATGTGCCTTGTGAATATCCTTCAGTGAATATTTTAATCACCGCCTGACCTCTTCATTCCTTAACATATTCCCAGTCTATTTACCCTCACCTGTGAGTGCTAATGGAATATGAGTTATTTCTATTATTGGTCCAAAACAGAGAAAATAACTCTAAATTCAAAGATAAACGAAAATAGTTTTATATTCCAAAGCCAAAATATTTTACCTTCTTTATTGTTTATTTATATACAATATTCTCATCTCTTAGCATACAGAATTAAATAGTAACTATATTTACTTTTTATGAGCTTAATGATGATCAAAAACAGTCTTGGAAGAGTTGAAAAAGAAATCACATAGCACTGTGGTAGGGGCTGTGGGTTCATCAGTAGGTTTCCAGAGTTCAAGTAAAGGTTGACAGATCATTTAATGGCCATGTATCTTTGATGGATTTTGAAAGTTACCAAGGCTCTCTAAGCTGCAGTTTCTTTACTTATTAAACGGAGATAATAATAATATCTCCATCCTTGGAGTCACTAGGATTAAAAAAACAATATATTGAGGATTTAGCACAGTGAGCATTCAACAAATGCTAGCTATGATCATTAAAAGATCCATTTATGCAAAACAGAATTTCACAAATTCATCCCGGATATCACATGTTAAACTATTTCTTTAAAGTCTTAAAGACAACATATTTATAGGATTATCAATTATTAAATGCTTTAGTGTTTATGGAAAAAAATATGCTTCTCTCACGATATAAAAACCTTATCCATAAGTAAAACAGAATCCAGGAATAAATTTCCATTATGTCTAACTTATTTTGATCATATAGTCCCTAACTTAGACAAATATTAATGGTAAGCCATGGGAAGAAAATATGAGTGAGCAATGTATCTTGAAATCCATTAATTAGTCTGAAAAAATAAAATTTATTTTTAAATTTAGTAACATAGGTTTATAAAATGACTGAGGCACAAATCATTCAAACACCTAATCTATGTTCCATATTGATGGGATACATGATCACTATGTACAAAAGAAACATTTTGCTAAAGGCTAAATCCTTAATTTCTGCTGTTCCTTCCAAAGAAAAATGATTCCTAGCATTAAGTATTTGTGTACATTGCTTAGTTACAGAATAATCTTCAACTGAGCAAAAATGTAAGCTGTTGGAAAATGATTAAATGCCAAGCAACATGAAAACAAAGGAAGGAGGAATCCTAAAGAAAAAGAAGTGAAAGAATTTTCACTTAATCCTTCCTTTCAGAGACTATCAAATCAAAAATCCTGAAATTCTCTAGTCACCAGGGTAGATGACTTAGAATCCAAAATATGATACTGTTCACAATGACTCTTAAGAAAATTCTATGTTCATTCTTTAACATAATTTGGTAAAACAAAACTAAAGCCACCATACCTGCCAAAACCAAAGCATAATCTAATTTGAAGTAGCTCAGTAGAAACATAGCTTTATGACTTTTCTACATGTATGTCCTAAAACACAAGAAACATTTATTTCTCCTTAAGCCCTTCTCATAGTTTTAGCTTGACATTCCTAAATCTTTTGATTCCTGTAACCATCTCTAGTTTTACCTCCAAAGGAACATCAAGCAAAGCTTCATACTTCAATTTACTCTCTTTCTCTCACTGATGGATGCTTTGAAATAAAGATTTGGGATCATGCTTTCAATTTTTATTATTTCCAACTTTCAAGATGTGATCGTATTTTCTATAGAAGGAGTCAAAAGACATTATCTATTAAGATCAAATTTTTCTCTTTCCCTTCACTTAACTTTATTTCATGAATAATCCACGGGGAGAAAAGCTTTCAAGTTCCACATAAGTCAATGCTATCATATAAAAAATTTTTTTGAAACAAGAAAAGGACATTTTACTGAACATGAAAATTTAAAACAAGGAATGGACACTTCACTAATGATCACGTTGTGAAGAGAAGGAGAAGCGGTGTCTATCAAGAACACCACCCTTCATTTTAAAATTTCAATTCCCCACTGTTTCATCTCTCTTCCTCAGCTACCTGACACATCTCTTGCTCCTCCCTCCCTGCCCCACATCAACCAAGACTCTAACAAACATCAAGGTCTCCTCATCCCTACTCCTATCCCACTGAGAAAATCCATCTGTCAGCCTTCTCCCCACCTTAGAGTATTCCCACACCTTTTCTCTATTCCTTTTTTCCCCTGGAGCAATTTTTATACGATCTTCTCCAACTTATTATTATTTTTTTTAAGCAGGAGGACACAGATATTTCTTTTCTAGCTTTTCTGCCTTTCAGTTTGCATATTAATATAGTCTTGAAGAGCTAACTCAGTGTTCTAAATAACTGAAGCTGCCTTGCTTGAAATCTACTTTATTATTGTTCATTGAAAATTGATGAATTCTTTTTACTTTCTGGATAATTTGACAGCTTCCTGGACTGGGCCTCATTGTTTGAAGATTACACCTTTGGTTCACGTTAGATAGCTCTGGAATCAGACTAGAGATAATGTTGGTTTTGCCTTAAGAAACATATCAACATTCGATGTACTTTTTTCTTTCTGATTTAATCATAGATCATACCCAGGAATCAAAGAGTCGATAGTTGTAGAACACCATGTGAGCTACAGATGTGAATAAGAATGTACCTTTTTATGTGTGTGTGAGGAAGATTGGCCCTGTGCTAACATCGTGCCAATCTTCCTCAATTTTGTATGTGGGAAGCTGCCACAGCATGGCTTGATGAGCGGTGTGCATGTCTTCACCCAGGATCCGAACCTGAGAACCCCTGGCTGTCAAAGTGGAGCACTTGAAATTAACCACTACACCACTGGGCTGGCCCGAGAATCTGCCTTTAAAAGAAAGCATTATAAATAACAGGAACTATCATTTTTCTGGACATTGTTAGACACCAACAATGTCTTCTGATTTAAATGGAATAGTGAATAAAATTTTACTGCCAGGAAACTTAATCTCATTAAGAAACAAGTAGCTAATATACTATATGGCCATTCCTTTCCTGATCAAGCAGGAACAACTCTCCTCCCACAGAGTCCCCAGAATTATGTCTGGATGTTACCAAAAGTATGCCTCAGAAAAGCCCACCACGCAGTTTTTCAACATCAGTTTGTACTCGAAATCCACAGAGTACTTCTACTTTCTCCACCACATGTGATAAGCACTATCCTTGATGCTGTTTGAAGAAGACTTAATACTCCTGCCCACAATGACCATCATGAAAATACCAAATTCCACGCCAACCAAGACTGCTATCTCCATATGCTCTTAAAACTAGCAGCAGTCAGGTGTCAGAGCAGTGTCTGTCTCCATGTAGACTACCATGGAATTTAGAAGAGCCAATGAGACCTCAGATTTATAGTTCCAGAAACACATAATTCATAGCCTCACTGGTTTTATAATAGCCATTTGGGGCTATAGACAGGTTGAAGGTGTATAGAAATTATGTATAGTTCAACTAAGAAGTCACAGGGTAGAAACTCAAACCCATGTTTTCTATTTCCAATGTTTGTGTTGTTTTTCATATTTGAGTAAACTAAAATTTAAAATAGATTGAATAACCTTTTTCTAACTTGCATTTTAACAAAGTTGTCTAAAGAAAAATTAGTAGACATTGACCGATAAGAACAATATAAATTTATCACATTAATATAAATTAAAAATTCTCAGGAAAAAAATTCTTGATACGCATAACTGATAAGCTATTTTTGCCAAAGTAGCATTTCTTCTGACCTGCCAATATGCCAAAAATTTTAAAAATTATTTTCTAAAATAACTATAATTTTTTTTTGTAGTTCAAGGAGGTGAATAATTTTAAATGAGTATAAATCATATGCATACTTTACTAAATTAAATTATTTTAACCAATTATTATAAACTAATATGAATATAAAGGGTACCTTTCCATTGTAAAATACATGGAAAATTCAGGAAAATTAAAAAAAAAAAGAAAACTAAAATGATTCTGGCACCCATTTACAAAACTGTGACCTAGACTTTTTATGAAGTACTTTTACACTGGAATAAATATAGAAACACTTATACTAACTAAAAAGATCAAGGAGATATGAAACTTTAGGAGAACATTACTGAAACAAACACACAGAAAAGACATTAAAGTACAGACAGAAACCTCGTTATTTAACATCTCATTCTTTTAAATTGTAGTTTATGGAGGGAGGATATTAGATTTACTTCCAGATTATGATAGATATCACAGATAATGACTGCCTATTGCACAATTTATGACACATTAAACTCAATTGTCAAAAATCATGAGAAATTGAAAAGAAAAAGCACTTTTTTTTTCCCCTGAGGATGACAATGAAAGTATCGGAGGGAAGGGGAAAAGGGAAAAGAAAGTGAGCCCCATTTATTGTAAATAACTGGGTAGTCAGCTGCATCTCTGCAGCAGCAGACAGGAAGTATCACCTGCCCCCAGGTAAGTCCCCTATTGGCTTACCATATGGTCTGCAATCCCACCATTAGACATTTATGTTCCTAGGTCCTAAAGGTCTTACATAGATTTTCCTATTCAGGTAGAAATTTCCTTGAATGTAACAATACAGCCTTTATTGGTAATTTTGCTAGGGGCTCAGATTATTTAGCGAGGACACAGTCAAGTGACAATGGACATAGTATATCAATTAAGAAGGACGTTGCCCTGAGAAGCACGTAAAGGACTAGTAGGTGGGACCTTTTGTTACCTCAGGTCCACCCTCTGCGTTTAGTAATCAACGTATTACCACTAGAGAATGTCTAAAACATAAAAGTCAACGTGCCAATATTCAGCTCGATCAAGAAAAGCACAAGAAAATAACATGTCCTCCCAAGAAATTTACTTTCTTGTTGGAAAAATAAGACTTATACATCTGAGTAAAATAACTTGGCGATTCTAGGCATTAACTGGTAGATTACGCCAGCATGCATGAACAATAATGTCTTATAAGAACCGAAAGGCACGTTTTATTTGTATCCAGCTAGAACACCTCATCAGAAAAGAGGGAAGCAAAAGTGATCCAGTGTGAGTTCAAGCAATTTAAATTGTAGTAAATAAAATTATTTTGTATGATCTAGAAAAACTGTATAGCTACATATCTATATAGATATAAATATCAAGATAAACACAGAGATTTACTATAGATATTTAGATATAGATATAGAAGAGAAAACAAGTGCAGCTATGATAACTCCTACGTATCATGTTGCCCTGAGATCAGGAGGGTCTTGCTAGAACCATGGTGGCCTAGACTCGCCTTTCTGGTTTGGGGCTAAAAAAAAATGACCTCCTGTGCCCTCTGGCCCAGGGAAATGTGATTCTTGAGAGAATAGGTGAGTCTTGTGTTTCTCAGGCTTTTCAACATGTTCTATCTTTGTCTTTCTGTTGTGGATGCTATTTCAATTCTAACATGCTTCCCAAATGAGGTCTGCTTGTAGGTATCAATTGATAAATGTTATTACTGCTCTTATCTATGAATGCCCGGGTCTGGTGTGCTTATGAAACTGAAAAAATAGTTGATTATACATCAAAGCAGTAAAAAGGTGAACTGGCACCCTAGACAGCTCAAAATTGTACTGATGCCTTCCTTCCTCTTTCGCCATCTCCCAATAAGTATAAATCACTAGTGACTAGTTTAATCAAATCCCATTCAAATGTACATTGCACAGTTTTGGAGATGTGATATATCTTACAAAATTGAAACACTTCAGGTCTAATTTGATCGCTGTAAGTAGAAAATCAATAATCACAAAAGCGAAGCAAAATTAAGTTGATCAATAGAACATGTTTTTGATATGGACAAAACTATCACCGGTCTAAATGACTGATTTCCAAAGCCAAATTAAGCTGAAAGCCTGGCAAACTATTCTTGTTTTCTATTAATCCTCGGCTATCTTCCCGCTATGCTCTCTATAACTCCTATCTTTCTGGTTGAAAATGATCGGAGTTCAGTGCAAAAACATTTTCATGGCATTTCATTCCAAGTCCTAGAGTGTTGGGTCTGCTATTGCTATTATGGGCTCCAAGGCTAAAGGCCATGGCAGGGACTGATTCCTGGTAGAAACGTGTCATCTAGGGATGAAGGAGGATCTGACATTTTGTTCTATGAAATATGGACAAAAGAAGGCTGATCCTCAGTGAGTTCACATGAAGCACTGACACATAGGAGATTCATTGTCATACCTCCTTTCACATGGAGAAAAAAAGTGGTTGCACCCTAAATTCATAATTCTGAAAATGCTAGGGCTTATAAAAAGTTATTGTACAAAACTTTCTCCTATTTTCAACATGACAACATACCTCGATGAACTCACTATTTTCAACCTAAGTTTTATTGTTTTTATTGACAAATTTTGTATCAATAAGTAACTAGAGCTTACTATAAAAAGCATGCTGTGATAAGGGAAAAGTAGGAAAGGAAAGAAAAGATCAATTAAAAAAAATTTTAAATCCCTGTATAGTATTAATATGTTGCCGAGATTGAAAACTGGACCAGAGTCTTAGATGGAAAAAAGGACACAGATATGAGTAGAGAGAGAGAGAGAAGAAAGAAAAGGTTTTATTTTGTTTTGTTTTTTCTTGCTGTTATTGTTGTTCCTTCTTCTAAAGAGTAGAGATTTTTGAGCATGATTTGAGCCTAAAAGGAAGGAGAGAGAAGGGAAAAATACAGTACAAAGAAGGTTTCATTGACGGAGCATTGTACCTGGGAAGATGAGCATCAAGAAACCCATTGGAACGACTGGTCTCGAGCAGGACAATGAGCACTCCTCTTCTGACCAGCAAGGAAGGAGCAGTGTGGATAGAAAATTATGAGTGGGGAAAGACTATGAATCTGAAGAGGTTCAATCTGGCTGTCTCATTTTATTAAGAAACTAAAGGCAAAATCAACTGGTAAAAGAATAGAGGTAGAGGGGCCCGCTGGGTGGCGTAGTGATTAAATTCGTGCTCTCTGCTTTGACAGCCTGGGGTCTGTGGGTTTGGATCCTGGGCACAGACCTATGCACTGCTCATCAAACCATACTGTGGCGGTGTCCCGTATATGAAATAGTGGAAGATGGGCACAGATGTTAGCTCAGGGCCAATCTTCCTCAGCAAAAAAGAGGAAGATTGGCAACGGATGTTAGCTCATGGCCTATCTCCCTCACCAAAAAAAAAAAAAAAAAAAAAAGAATAGAAGTAGAAATCATTTTAGAAGCCTTTAGATGAGTAGTAAATATATAAAATAGCTGTTGAGAGGAATGGGAGGGGAATATAAATAAAAGATTAAAAATCTTACAAAATAAGCCGTGTTGATATTTCAAGGGAAAAGATAATAAATGCAAAGGAATCTCTTCTTGTACAAGCAATATAATCGATGTTAATGACTGAGTAAATATTTAGTATTGGCTAATAGGAGAGGATGGAAAAACAAAGGATAAAGTTATTTAAAGAAAAAATGTTCTCAAGATTTGAACCAGGTATGTTTGCAGTTTTGCCTTTTTAAGTTAATATGTAAGGAGAAGAAGAAAATCCGTATAGTGGGAAAAACATGGAATTTGGACAGAGAATAGCTGGATTTTTTTACATAGTTTATTATTTCCATAGTTTTAGGGCATTGACCTAGTTATATACCTCCAGTGTCCCCAGGTTCTTACACTGTAAAATTAAGAAAATGTCCACTCTTCAGCCACTGCATAAAGTTGTGGCGAAGGGTATTGCAGTGTGTCCTAAAGCCTCACAAAAACTGAGAGTAAAATTTCTTGTAGCCTCATTCTAGGGTTACAGATAATTTGTTCTTGACCCCTATACTCTGCTCTTTACTGTGTGACAAGCCTGCTTAAAAGATGTTGTGCAAATAAATTTCATAACATATTTGAGATTTTCCATAGTAAGCAAATCGTGAAAATACAGATAGTGTAAAATTCCAAAATTATATTCTTAGCATTAATGCTCTCCATGAGTTACTTTTTTGAAAACTGCCTTAAAATTTATGTGTACCAGGGGGCCGTCCCAGTGGCATAGTGGTTAAGTTTGTTTCAGTGGCCTCGGGTTCACAGTTTAGGATCCCGGGCGCGGACCAACGCACTGCTTGTCAAGCCATGCTGTGGCGACGTCCCATATGAAGTGGAGGAAGATGGCATGGATGTTAGCCCAGGGCCAGTCTTCCTCAGCAAAAAGAGGAGGATTGGCAATGGATGTTGGCTCAAGGCTAATCTTCCTCAGACACACACACACAAAAAGTACGTATACCAAACAATCTATGGGAAACATTATCTCTGTGATCAGAAAATAACAAAGCTTTGAAAAATGGTGCTCTCTCTCTCCTCTCCTTTTCCGTTTTAGAGCACAGAGTGGAGGTCAAGTCTATTTCAATCATGTGATATGGATAGAGATGATTGGTTTTTATTAAGGTGTAATTTACACACACTAAATCACTCATTGTAGTACATAATTCTGCACATTTTGACAAATCAAGATATTGAATAGTTCTATCACTTCAAAACATTCCCTCTGCCTCTTTATAGTTAACCCTCCTCTCTCATATCTTGGCACCTGCAACCACTGATTTATTTTCTATCTCCATAATTTTGCCTTTGCAAGAAGATCATAAAAATGGAACAAGTCGTATATAGCTTTTTGAGTCTGGCTTCTTTGACTTAGCATAATGCATTTGAAATAATCTATGTTATTGGGTATATCAGCAGTTCATTCCTTTTTATTGCTTAGTAATATTCCACTTTATGGATGTACTATATGTAGTTCATATTGATCTATTCTTCACTCAAGGGGCATTTGGATTGCTTCCAGTTTTTGGCAATTACAAACAAAAGCAATATGAATATTGGCATAAAGGTTTTTATGTTAACATAGATTTCCTTCTAATTTATTCGTTCTTTTGTTCACTCATTGTTGTAGGTTTCTTTTTTAGTTGGATAAATATTTAGGAATAGCATTGCTGGTTCATGTGGTAAGTGTATGTGTAACTTTATAAGAAACCATCAAACAGTTTTCCAAATTAGCTGTACCATTTCACAATCCCACCAATAATACATTAGAGTTCCAGTTCCTTTGTACCTTGTCAGCATTTGATATTGACAGTTTTATTTTCTAAAGCCATTGTTACAGATATGTCGTGGTATGTCAGTCATTGTGGTAGGTTAATTTTTAAAACTAGTTCCAGAAGCTCAAACTCCTCCAGTTAATGCAAAAAACTTATCAGGAATATCCAGTGAGGTGACTACATCCAGGGGCAAATGAAATGTTAATGACCCTTCTTGGAACATGACGATGGCCATTGAGACCCTATTTTTCTGTGGTTTGTTCCAGTGGTTAAGTATCACTTCTGTCAAAGGAGTATATCTGAAACAGATGTTTAGTTCCTCCTTAGATCTGGTGAGAGAAGCAGTGGTTTCAGGTAATGTATCACGTAATGACAAAATGTAATGTATACATAGAAGTTAAGAAATTTTATAGCCAAAACTCAATAATTCTACAAAGTAATTTCTGGTTATTTATAGCATTCAACAAGCACAAATTATCACTGAACATAAACATTAATTATGACTCTTCTATCTCCTTTCCCTAGTGAGATAATCATACCATATTTTCCAGAATATTCTCTCACATAGTAAACACTTTCTTTTGTTTGCCTTACATCTCAACATGAGATATGCACATGCATAACTTTAGAAAACATCTTCTATATAGCTTCCTTGTAGCTGCTGATACAAAGAGGATGTTTTCTATCCAGTATCAGTCCCAGAAGGCAAGTCACAATGATTTGGGAGGGTCAAATATGAAGGACGAAAGGGAAAATAACTAAAGCAGTCAGTCTTGTGTTAGTCTCCAGGTGTTACTTCAAGAGTTCGTTGTGACCTCAATGGTACACTTAAAGCAAATATTTCTTAATCCAAGACCCACATCAGTGAATTTCTAGGTGTCTGATTTTTAACCTTATATCCATGGATTTCAGAATGTTCATAAATTCCCTGAAATTGTAAGTAAAATTTATTTTTGTGTCTATGTATATTTTTTGGGGTTTTTGTTTGTTCCTGGAGGGAAGATTCTTCACTCTGCTGAAAGATGTTAAGATTCACTACTTTAGAAAGTATCAAGGCACATTCACATCTTAGTTGTCCAAAGGGTTAGCATTGCGCTAACAGACATCCAAGATATGGGAAGTGCGGTATGTATGGGAGAGCACGCACAATGGTCCTGTAGCCAGTCACCCAGAGTCCAAACACAGTCTTTCACGTCTGAGTAGCAGAGAAAAGGAATGTAGTGATGGTAGGCACTATCCCTATCATGCACACACATGCACACACACACAGAGGAACATTTTAGAAGTTTTCCTTCTTTTCTTGTTCTTTTTTTTTATTATTATTAACTCTAACAACCATTAAAACATAAAACAAGGAAGTTTAGCTAATAAGTCAATAGAAATGGTTTTCACCCACTTCTTTTGCTTTCTAAGCTCCTTCCACCTGAAATGAATTCTCCTACTGCTTTCTCTTTTCCCCACCACCTCTGTACCTCTAATTCTACTTCAGGATTCTCAGTCATTATATCATGCATGAAATATTTCATACATCCTGTCCTCAATCCCCAGTTAAATGACCCACCATACCTTGTGCACACACCTATCTTAGGGAGTACAACAATATTACAAGCATTTTCTTTGATGAGCTAGACACTAAAATAGATAGTGAGGATGTGGCAGTGAACAGGTTAGAAAGAAGTTCTGTTTTCACAAAGCTTATATCCTATGGATAAAGACAAATATTAAATGTGTGATAATTATAGCTAAAGAGAATTACAATAAACTAGTTCTTATTTGTTTTTGTTTCCCTATTGTCTAGTCTGTTTTGAATAATAGAAAGTGCTCAATAAATAATTATTGACTGAATAAAGGAATGGGGTCATGATTTAAATGCTGTTCTCCTATAAGGTCTTCTCTGATTCTCCAGGAATTATGAGCTTCCACAGCTTTTGTTCATGTCACTTCTTAATGCTTATCATCATATCAATGATAATTTATCTGCGTAAATAACCATGAGCTACTTGAGGGCAAGTTCTCTACGTTTTCTATGAATAGTAATATTTCCAAATTAATAGACCTTCTGAGGTCATCCTTTCCTTATTATTGTTCTGAATTGCTTTGGATGATTTTTCTAAGAGACAGACACCCTCGCGGTACTGAAATAAAGTCCACTTGTCCGTGATGTAGTATGCTTTCTATATATTGTTGGAATTGATAATACGTCAGGAATTTTCTTCTCTATTTCATATGCTAAGGAAGAGTTTGTGTAAGATTGGTGTTATTTCTTCCTCAAATATCTGAAAGAACTCACTGGAGAAGGCATCTGAGCCTGAAATTTCCTTTGCATGAGTATTTTTTTTTTTTTTTTTTTTGTGAGGAGGACCAGCCCTGAGCTAACATCCAATGCCGATCCTAATCTTTTTTGCTGAGGAAGACTGGCCCTGGGCTAACATCCATGCCCGTCTTCCTCCACTTTATATGGGACACCGCCACAGCATGGCTTAACAAGCGGTGTGTCGGTGCGCACCCGGGATCCGAACCGGCGAACCCCGGGCCGCCGCAGCAGAACGTGCACACTTAACCACTTGCGCCACCGGGCTGGCCCCTGCATGAGTATTTTAAATAAAACTTTCAAATTCTTTAATAGATGTGAGATTAATATTTCTTATTTCCTATTGTATCAGTCTGGGAAAATTTTTGTTTTTGAACACTTTGTGCATTTCATTTAAATTGTAAAATTTATTGGCATAAAGTTGTTTACATTACCTCATAATTAGCATTTTAATGATTCTAGCAATCGTATTGATGTTATCTTTTTGTTTCTTTTTTTATTGAAGTATGATTGACATTGACATATTATATTATGCTATATTATGTTATATTACATTATATTATATTCTTTTCCTGTTCTTAATTCCTAATTGTTAGATTCAGTTATAGTGTGTGTAGGATGCACATTGTGATACCCAATGATCACTTCAAATACTTCTGGACATTAATGGTCTTGGAAATTACTTTCAAAAAGAACCAAATTAAATCAAGATAAAAGGATCCTTTATATCACCAACAATTGATGATATAGTTGGATAACATCTACCTGGGATAGCTCTGTGTGCTTGGTGGAGGCTTAGGAATAGTTCGTTCAATTTCTCCAAATTTTTACTTCTATACTAAGGAATGCAGGGTCCAATAAATAACACCCTCCATTTTCCCAGTCTGAGTTCTAAACCATTTGTTAAATAAGAAAAAGCATTAAAGTAGATAAAGAGCAAAATAGCATTGATTACCAATGAAGGCTAGGTTGCAGGACATGGCAAAGGTATATGTCGCCACTATGGTCTTCCTAATGCCAAAGGGCATAATTCGATAGACATTTTCCCCACTATACTCCCAGTCATAGCCAATACTGTAAAATTCCTCCCCAACTCCCTTTGTTCATAAAACTTATTAAAATTATAGCATGGTGGAGCAGCACAGAAGCTATATTCCTTGAACTGAAGGGAGGGAGAAAAAGACAGACCTACCCACGTATTGTTTATCTCCCAAACTCATCAATAAAGTAAGTCATTCTCCCTTCCCTGGGAGAAGCCCAGGCTGTTACAAACAGTAGATCAGTTGATCCCTCTACTGAAAGGAAACATGATCTGTGTCAAATAAGTGTTGTCCTCTAACAGGAAAAGATCTTATAAGCTCTTAGGGTATTTGTTAACCCTATATCATGAAGGAATGGGGTTCCCAACACAGCTGTAGATTCTTGGTGTGCCTTCTCCCAGCATATTATTTAACAAATATTTGTGGACATGGGAAGAGGAGGAAGTGACTCTAACCCCAGAGCAGCTGAGTTAGCTACAATCACCAAGTATAGCCACCTCTCCCGGGATTTGCATGATTGGAGAGAGCAGCGGCTTTGCTTTGCTAACATTGGTGTAAGAACATGGATTTAAGGGAAAATCAAGAAGGTTTTTCTCTTTTTAATTCCCTAAGGAGAACTCGTAGCTAGTATCTTCCAAAGCTTGAACTAAGGGGCAGAAGGAGTACGTCCTTCAAACTGAATTATAAACAGTGGATTCTAAATATTCCTATAAACGTCTTACTAATACTTGAAAACGTTTACCATTTTCCCTCCTGTTGTCTAACCTGAGCATTGTCTTACATTTGCACCTATTACTCTGCTGTTCTGTCTCGGTAACTATAGTGAACAAATTTTTGTTTTCTTCATCACCTAAAAAAAAATGTTTTACAGGCTCGTGGATTCTTATCACGCTTCCCTGTGGACATAATTTTCCTATGCTCCTATCATTCCTACGCTGTACTTTTGGTTATCCTAAGAGGTCATATAAACTTTATTAAGAATGTTTGGTAAAATGGTATATTTAGAAACACAGCATTGATTTGTTCAGGCTCCACACAGCTGTTTGTTGTTGTGGTGGTTCAGAGTCACAAGCGAGTAGATTTATATCATGCGGTGGAAATGCTGTACAGAGTAAAAGGAGAGATGGAGACCACCTAGACCCAGAAATGAAGGTGAGCCTCTCAGAGGCCAACAGAGACTTCTGCAAGTTATTTTTGGTTTCTGTTTTTCAAACTTGTAGGGTTATATTAAATGAACACCTCAACATCATTGCCGTAAGGATTACAAAGGCTGAAATAGAAGATAAATGTCAGATAGAAGGTGATTGAAAGATTGCAGTAATGTTCTTAGCCAAGATTTGTATCAAGAAGGCTGTGCCAATAAAAGCAATCATCTCCCTAAGCAAAACTAGACATCCCCCCAGGAATTGTCTTAGTCTATTCCTTGAAGACCCTATTAGTGACCGCAGTGTCCAGCAACTAGTCCTTCTACTTCCAACCAAACATTGACTTTGTTTTGCCTTATGGAACCTGAACAAATTAGCCATGGATCTCTAAGATCCTTAGTCTAAAAAATGGTCCTAATCCTAGAAGGCCTAGCAAAAAGATAAAATTCTGAAAATATGCAAAGCTAAAATAATCACTATTGGTTATATTTCAGGAGAAGAAGAGCAACTTCTACATAAACATATTTAGTCTTAAGGGATAATAGTAAAACATAGTGTAGGTAAAAAGTCCAACTTTTTAATTTGATCCCAAAGGATCTTTGGTCTATAAATTTAAGTTATTTTGTAAAAATATTTGTAAGAATACAATAAGTCCCATGAAATTCTTTCATGGACCAAAATATAAACTAACACATGAAGATTCAGTTCCCACTCATGCTTATGGAAAACAATAAACCAATACCTTACATAATAGAAAGTGATAATTAATCTATCTGATTGATTTTATTAGAATACCTAGATGCAGAGAAATCAGGAAAGAGCCTAGCTAGTTTGAGCAGCATAAAACCAGACTATCAGGAAGACCCTAGCCAAATTGGGAAATGGTGACTTCAAAAACAAGATAAGCTTTAATAAGGATGGTCTAACACTTTCCAACATTCAGATGATCTTTGAAGCATAGGCATCCCCCGCATCGTGCTGGAGCTGACCTGTGAGTACCAACAGTTAAATGCTCAGAATTATGCAAGACTAGTGGACGTCACTTTGGTAGCTCGAAATAGGACAGGATGGGAATATATACATGTTAGAAAAAAACAATGCTACAAATCAGGGCTTTTTTTTTTCTTCAGGAGAGCTGGTTGTTAAATATTTACCAGCATAACAATGGGAATACCCCATCTTAACACAATTAATTTTTATATTCACTAGGAGATATCATAATCCCTATGACATAACAACCACATGAAATAGCTAACATATGTGTTTTGGTTAGCCAAAAAAGGAATATTTAGTGCTATTCTCAATACCAGAACTAAAATTGGCCCCATTCAACAAAAGAGCGGTACTAAATCATGTAAGAATATAATTACAAAACCATCTAAATGTGTTAGAAAAGAGTTGACTGGAGCTGAACAAGGAAGAAAGGTACTCTGTGGGAGTATAAATAACTCAAAGTGGAAATGTCACAAGACTTTACTTGTGCCCTTCCCTCAGGGGTGATGGAAATGTGAAAAACAAATACAGCTGCAGGTGAAACTATTTGATTTTACTGTTGTTAGAAATTAAATAACGCTGAAACCAAAGGATTACTTTATCTGGATTTTATCTTATATGTAATAGAAACAAAAGATTCTTTGTAAAGTAAAAATAGTACGAAGCTGTTAATTTATAAGAATGGTGGCATAGAACAATTATGGCAGTGTTGACTCTCTTAGAACAAGCTGTTTTCTTAGGATGTCATAAAAATTATGCAGAAAAAAATTCATATCCTGAAAGAAACCTAGAAAATACTGGAAGAGCTTTAACCTGAACAGATTACCTACACTATTAAACAATGACTAAAAAATAAAATGTGATTTTATTAATCTCAACTGAACTGCTATATAAAAGTGAAATGAAGAACATTCACAGGAATAACAAATATATCTATCAAAATGAGAAAATATTATAAAAGAGTGCCTCTTGATTCTCTTTTAAAGTCATGACTTTAGAAACAAATCAATCTATTAATAGAATGAAATTTATCTCCAAGGAGAAGAAAATTATTGCAGGAGCAACATACACTTTGAATTAGTCCATAACAGATCCACTGTTTGGTGCCTAGTGACACCCTATATAAACTGTTAATTGATAAGGCTCTATGCCTAGCATATTTCACCATAGATCATTAAATTAGCAATTATTTTGGTAGCTTAATGAAATTAGTTTATTTTTATGATAATAAACATGAAACAATAATAATAAAAAAGAATTAAGCAATGTGGAAGAGTATGAGGACAAAAGTACAAGGAAATAATCCCAAATCTCTTCATTTTGAGATGATAGTGACCATGTTTACATGAATCTTTTTTTATGCACACATACATATACATGCACTTTTACGTAAATTATTATATATGTTTTCCCATGTGGGAATTTAATTGTGTGCAATTTTCCTTTAATTAACTAAAGTCCATAGTTCATATGAGGGTTCACTGTTTGTGCTGTACAGTGCTATGGGTTTTGACAAATGTGTGTCATATATCCACCACTAGAATATCATACAGAACACTTTCACCAGGCTAAAAATCCCATGTTCCACATGTTCACCTTCACTTCCTCCTCCGAGCCCTGAGAAACCACTGTAGCGGTCACTGTAGTGACCACTGGCCTTTTCCAAATGCCGTGGAATTGGCATCATATGGCAGGTGACGACTCAAACTTGCTTCTTTCACTGAGCACTGTACATTTCAGTACAATGTCTATATCTTTTCATGGTTTAGTAGTTCATTTCTTTTTGTCACTAATATTGCATTTTACAGATGAACCACAGTTTGTTTATCCATTCACCTATTGAGGGACATTTTTGTTGCTTCCAGATTTAGGCAATTACAAACAAAATTGCTATACATATCTGTGTGCAGACTTGTGTGGATGTATGTTTTCAGCTCATTTTGGTAAATATCTATGAGTGCATTTGCTGGATGATACAGTAAGACAATGTATAATTTTTCAAGAAACTACCAAATTGTCTTCCAAAGTAACGATGCCATTTCCCATTCCCACTAGCAATGAATGAGAGTTCCTCTTGCTACATATCCTCACCAGCATCTGGTATTGTCGATTTTTTTTGATTGTAGCCATTCTAACAGGTGTATGGTGATGTCTCATTGTTTTAATTCTCATTTCCCTGATGACATATGATGTGGAGCATCTTTTCATGTTTACATATCATCTGTGGAGAGGTATCTGTTCAGATCTCTTGCTCATTTTTTTTTTTTTTTTTTTTGGTGAGGAAGATTGGCCCTGAGCTGACAACTGTGCCAATCTTCCTCTGTTTTGTATGCGGGATGCCTCCACAGCATGGCTTGATGAGCCTTGCATAGGTCCACGTCCTGGATCCGAACCTGTGAACCATGGGCCACTGAAGCAGAGCACGCAAACTTAGCCACTACGCCACTAGACTGGCCCTGCTCATTTTTTAATTGAATTGTTTGGTTTTTGTTGTTGCTGAGTTTTAAGAGTTCTTTGCATATTTGGGATATAAGTCCTTGATCAGATACGTGTTGTGCAAATATTTTCTTCCAGTCTGTGGCTTGCCTTTTCATTCTTTTAAGAGTGTTTTTCACAGAATAGAAGTTTTTATTTTTAATAAAGTCTAACTTTTCAACTTTTTCTTTCATGGATAGAGCTATTGGTGGTGTACCTGAAAAATCTCCACCAAACCCAAAGTCACTTAAATTTTCTCCTATATTATCTTTTAGAGGTTCTATATTTTACATTTTACATTCAGCTCTATGTTACATTTTAAGTTAAGTTTTATGAAAAGTGTGAGATCTGTGACTAGATTTTTTTTTTTTTTTTTTTTTGCGTGTGGATATCTAGTTTTTCTAGCACCATTGTTTGGAAAGATTGTCCTTTCTCCAATAAACTGCCTTTGCTCTTTTGTCAAAAATCAATTGACTATGTTTGTGTGGGTCTGTTTCTGGACTCTATCCTTTTCCATTGATTTAATTGTCTATTTCTTCGCCAACACCACACTGTCTTTACCAATGTACCTTTGCAATAAGTCTAAGTAGAATATTGTCAGTCCTCTGAATTAGTTCTTCTTCAGTATTGTGTTGATTATTTGCATCTTTGTCTTTTCATTTAAACTTTAAAATCAGTTTGTTGATGTCCACAAAATAACTTGCTAGGACTTTGATTGTGTGGAATTTATAGATGTAGTTGGGAAGAACAGACATCTTAACAAGGTGGAGTCTCCCTATTCATGAACATGGAATACATCTCCATTTATTTAGATACTCTTTGATTAATTTCATCAGGATTTATAATTTTCCTCATATCAATTTTGTACATATTTTGTCAGATTTATACCTATGTATTTCTTTTTTTGTGTGCAAATATAAATGGCATTGTGTTTTTAATTTCAAATTCCAATCATTTATTGCTGTCATATAAAAAACCAATGGACTTTTGTATATTAATCTTCTATGCTGCAACCTTGCTATAATCACTTAGTTCTAAGAGTTTTTTTGCTGATTTTTTGAGATTTTCTACATAGGCAATCGTGTCAGCTGCAAACAAAGATAATTTCAATTCTTCCTTTCCTATCTGTAAATCTTCTATTTATTTATCTTATTTCAATAGCTAGTACTTCCAGTATAATGTTGAATAAGAGTGGTGATAGGAGATATCCTTGCTTTGTTCCAGACCTTATAAAAAAACTATCACCATTGAGTATAATTTTATCTGTAGGCTTTTTGGACATGTTCTTTATCAAGTTGAGGAATTCCTTCTTTATTCTTAGTTTGCTGACAGTTTCTTTTCCAGTTTTATTGAGAAATAATTGACATACATCACCGTATAAGTTTAAGGTGTACTGCGTGATGGTTTGGCTTACGTATGTTGGGAAATGATTACCACAATAAGTTTAGTCATCTTTCATCTCATATAGATACAATAAAAAGAAAAGAAAAAAAAATTCTCCTTGTGATGAGAACTCCTAGGATCTGCTCTTTTAACGACTTTCTCACATATCATACAGCAGTGTTAGCTGCAGTCACCATGTTGTACATTACACTCATAGTACTTATTTATCTTATAACTGAAAGTTCGTACCTTTTGACACCCTTCCTCCAATTCCCCCACCCCCAACCTGCTGCCTCTCTGGTAAGTACAAATCTGATCTCTTTTTCTATGAGTTCAGTGTTTTTTGTTCTTGTTTTTGTGTTTTTGAGATTTCACATGTAAGTGAGATCATACATTATTTATCTTTCTCTGTCTGACTTATTTCACTTAGCATAATGCCTTTCAGGTCCATCCGTGTTGTCATAAACGGTAATATTTCTTCATTTTCTTAAGGCCGAATAATATTCATACACAACTTCTCTATCCATTCATCAATCAATAGACACTTAGGTTGTTTCCATGTCTTGGCTGTGGTAAATAATGCTGCTATGAACACGAGGGTGCAGATATCTTTTCAAGTTAGTGTTTTTGTTTCCTTTAGATATAGTCCCAGATGTGGGCTAGCTGGATCATACGTTAGTTCTATTTTCGTGTTTTTGAGGAACCTCTGTACTGTTTTCCAGAGTGACTGCACCAATTTACATTCCCATCAGGAGTGTATGAAAGTTCTCTTCTCTCCACATCCTCTCCAACACTTATTATTTCTTGGCCTTTATAATAGCCATTCTGACGGGCATGAGGTGATATCTCATTGTGGTTTTGATTTGCATTGCCCTAATAATTAGTGATGTTAAACATCTTTTCATGTGCCTGTTAGCCATCTACATATCTTCTTTGGAAATATGTCTGTTCAGATCCTCTGCCCATTTTTTAATTGTGTTTTTTTGTTGTTGTTGAGTTGTAAGAGATCTTTATATATTTTGCATATTAACCCTTCATCAGATATATAGTTTGCAAATACTTTTCCCCATTCTGTAGGTTGTCTTTTCACTTTGTTGATGGTATCTTTTGCTGTGCAGAAGTTTTGTAGTTGGATGTAGTCTTACTTATTTTTTATTTTTTTGCTTGTGTTTTAGGTGTCATTTCCAAAAAATCATTACCAAGACCCATGTCAAGGAGCTTGTTTCCTATGTTTTCTTCTAGGATTTTCATAGTTTCAGGTCTTACATTTAAATTTTTAATGCATTTCAAGTTAATTACTGACAGTTTTTATCATGAATGGGTTTTGGATAGTGTCAAATGCTTTTTCTCATCTATTAATATTATTGTTTGATTTTTCTTCTTTAGCTTGTTGATACGATGGATTACATAATTTGATTTTTGATTTTTGAAAGGTAAACCAGACTCACATACTTGGAATAAATCCCTCTTGGTTGCAGTGTATAAGTTTTATAATTTGTTGGATTTGATTTGCTAGCATTTTGCTGTGATTTTTGCACCAGTGTTCATGAGGGATAGGTCTGTACTTTTCTTTCTCTCTTTTTTATTTTTTGTGAGGAAGATCAGCCCTGAGCTAACATCTGCCAGTCCTCCTCTTTTTGCTGAGGAAGACTGGCCCCGGGCTAACATCTGTGCACATCTTCCTCCACTTTATATGGGACGCCGCCACAGTATGGCTTGCCAAGCGGTGCATTGGTGTGCGCCCGGGATCAGAACAGGCAAACCCTGGGCTGCCGCAGTGGAGCGTGAGCACTTAACCGCTTGCACCACCGGGCTGGCCCCTAGTTTTCTTTCTTATAATGGCTTTATCAGATTTTAGTATTTGGGTAATGCTGGCTTCATAGATGAGTTAGGAAGTGTTTCCTCTGATTTTATTTTCTGGAAGAGATTATAGGGACTAGGTAATATTTTTTCTTAAATTTTTGCCAGAATTCACCAGTCAAACCTCCTAGTCCTTTCTTTTCTGGAAGATTATTAACAATGATTCAATTCCTTTGATAGATAAGGGCATATTCACATTATTTATTTCTCCTTGTGTGAATTTTGGCAGATTGTGTCATTCAATGAATTGATCAATTTAATATGTTATCAAATTTGTGGGCATAGAGTTGTTCATAATGTTCCTTCATTACCCTTTTAATATCCATAGTATCAGTAATAATAGCCCCTTTTTCATTTCTGGTAACATTAATTTCTTCTCTCTTTTTTTGATTGGATAGCCTGGCTAGAGGTTTATCAATTAGATTAAAATTTTCAAAGAACTATCTTTTGGTTTTGTTGATTTTCTATATTAATGTCCTGTTTTCAACCTCATTGATTTCTGCTCTAATATTTATTATTTCTTTTCTTCTGCTTGCTTTAGGTATATATTGCTCATCTTTCTCTGGCTTACTAAGATAGAGGCTTAGATTATTGGTTTTTAGATCTTTCTTCTTTTCTAATGTATGCATTCAATGTTGTAAATTTTATTCTAAGAACTGCTTTTGCTGCATTCCACAAATTTTGATAAGTTGTATTTTCATTTTGTTCACTATATTTTTAAATTTCCCTTGAGACTTCTTCTTTTTTTTTTATTTTGTGAGGAAGATCAGCCCTGAGCTAACATCCGTGCTAATCCTCCTCTTTTTGCTGAGGAAGATTGGCTCTGAGCTAACATCTATTGCCAATCCTCCTCCTTTTTTTTCCCCCCCAAAGCCCCAGTAGATAGCTGTATGTCATAGATGCACATCCTTCTAGTTGCTGTGTGTGGGATGCGGCCTCAGCATGGCCGGAGAAGCAGTGTGTTGGTGCGCGCCTGGGATCCAAACCCAGGCCACCAGTAGCAGAGAGCGCGCACTTAACCGCCAAGCCACGGGGCCAGCCTGAGACTTCTTTGATTATGTTATTTCGAAGTATGTTGTTAATCTCCAAAAAACTGGGCAATTTTTCTAGGAAAGTAAAAATTATCAAAATTTACCTCCCAAAAAATAACAATTATGTGGACAAAATTGAGCAAGGTTCTCAAAGACTACACAAAGAGTGCCAGACCCAGATGATTTTCTCAGTGGAATCTATCAAAACTTTGATAAACTAGTAACTTCACTATGAATTTTAATCTTCCAGAGTATATATACAGAAGAAAATCTTTAAAATGATATTTATGGGACAATTTTAACATTAATACCCAAACCAGAAAAGATAGGAATGAAAATTTAATGAAATGAAAAAAAAAAATCCTAAACAAAATGCTAATTATAATGTAGTAGCAGCATATTAAAAAGTAAAATGTTATCATCAATTTTTTTGCTGAAAAGCTAAAGCTTTTCAGTTAGAATATCTATTATGAAAGTCATCATATTAACGGGAAAAAGGAATAAAATAATGATGTCAACTCCACGAGTTCCCAAAAGGCATTTGAAAAACTTCCACATCCACTCCTGACAAAACTCTTAGTAAAAAAAAAAAAAGTCCCTTAACATAATCAAAAGCACATGTGTATTTCAAACAAAGAGCCCACATGATGCCTTATAGCGTGATAACATAAGGTAGTTCTCAAAGTCTGGCCCCTAGACTAGCAGTTCAGATGCAACTGGAGAACTTATTAGACATACTCATGCCTGTGTCTCACCCCACACCTACTGAGTCAAGACTCTGGATGTGGAGTTCAGCAATCTGTGTTTTCACAAGCCTTCCATATAAATTGTTCCATGCTAAAGTTTGAGAACCATTCATATGAGAAAATGACATTAAAGTTAGAAATATTACAAAGAAGCTTTTTTCCTGTTAACACTATAATAGAAATATTAAACAATTTAATATTTATTGAGAATAGAATAAAATATGAGTGTAAAAGTGGGAAAACAAGAGAACATTATCATTTTTAAATATTGTATGATTATATATCTGAAAAACATTGCAAATTTATGAAAAAAGCCTTAGAAACCACAGTAGGATTTAGTAAGATGACTGAATACAAAATTAATATATAAAAATAAACAGACTTTCTATATAGAAACTAAAGATAGTTATATTATTCAATTACATTTTCTATTTATTAGACTAAAATGTTGTACTAAAAATAAAAATATACTTTCACTAAATGTTAATAAAAGTGTCAGCAGCAATTTTTTTGGAAAGATAAGAGAAGCTAACACTAAGGGTTGTGTAAGAATAATTAGAAAAATTTTGAAAAATGATGAGTAATGAATGGGGACTAACTCAATTATATATTATAATATAAACAGTTATAGCAATTCTAACATTAAGGGGCTGGCACAAGAGTAGACAGATCACTTAAACAGAATAGAGAGAAGCATAAATATTTAAATATTTAATAAATGATAAAAATGACATTTCAAAGCAACGGGGAAATAAGTCTTATTCAATAAGCCCTTTTGGGTCCAATGAGCTTTTTATTTTAAAAGTAAAAGTCTGGTTCTTAATTTATAATTTATACCAGCATAATTTTTTAATAAATAAAAGATTTTAATATAAAAACAAGAAATGAAAAAGTACTAGAGAAAACATGAGAAATCACAAAAAATGCTAATTACGGAAGTAGAAGTCATACAAAGATACATTTGACTACATAAAATTTAAAAGCCTTTGACAACCAAATATTATAATGGATATTACAACATATAAATGAAAAACTGAGGAAAAAGAACTACAATATAGTTACGGTGTTAAAATAGAATGTCCTTAATATATTTATACACAAAAAAACTAAGCTAAACAAAAAATTAGTAAGTAAATTCCCAAGCCGCAATGGAACACCAAGCAAATCATAGGATACGTCTATTCACAGATATGGAAATTAAATGACTGTGTTGGTGATCGTGTGGTAAAACACACATAATCACATACCATTGTTGAAAATTTATATTGGCACAAGTAGTATGGACATCAGGTTAACAACAATATCTGTAAGACATTTAAAAGACAACCTTCAGTGAACCAGAGAGTCTAACTGCGTGAATTTGTCCAACAGAAATATTTATCCATGTATTCAAGTACATACACACATTATTATATGATTATCACAACATTGACCATAGTTTTAAAAAAAGAAAAGAAACAACTTAAGAATCCATGAATAAAGAGGCTAATGAAATTTACACAAAGCTCCTATTAGAAAGAGTGAGTCCTCCTATATTTGGTAAAATATAAAACTGTCAAGATCTATCAAATGAAATAACAGTAAAGGACATGCCAGTCTCTATTAGCGGGTTCTAATTTGTGTTAGAAAGAAAAAAAAAAAGTATACAAATGTACATAGATAGGCTATGTCTGAGACTACGCCCAAGAACCTATAGATGGCGATTATCTCTAGAGACTAGGATATGGGTATGAGATGAGAGAGAGTGTCTCTTTTTATTGCATACCCTTTTGTATTCTTTGACCATGCATAGGATATAAAAATAATATTAAAAATAGTAAAATAACATAATATTGAAATACTAAAATACCACTGTAAATTCTAGTAAGTATGACATAATAGTTAGTATTTATTGAGATTTACTATGATTAACACTGTTCTAATGGTTCAGACATATTAATACATTTATTGTAAAAATAATCCTAAAAATGGTTACTTGTAACTAGTAGTTATATATTTTGCAGTTGGGGAAACTAAGCACAAAAAAGTTAAATCATTGATCAAACTCAAACAGCTAGTAACTGCCAATTAAAGAATTCTAACCCAGGTAGTAAAATCCAACACTGAAGTCCTTAGCTACTCAGCTAATCATCGAGCAAAATCCTGGCATATGTTCAACTGTCAATAGCCATTTGTTTGTTTGTTTATTCTGTCTTTATTTCATGATTGAATTGATTCATGGATCAATGTCAATCTAGAAGAGGAAATCTATCAACAAATCACAGTACTGTCCAATTTAACACTTGTAATAACCACTTGGATAAGAGCACAGAGGCAAGCACGTAATTTTACTGGAAGATATTAAAGACATGAAATGAAAGGAAATTTATTCAAATGGTAAAAAATAGAACATTGCTGAGATAGTGAATGTACTATGTCATGAATGAAAGTAGAGGTAGAATTTTGGTAAGAAATCATAGGTTAAATTTGAACAGATTTATCTATACTCAGTCTCTAAAAACAGATTTCAACTTTATTTACATACCTTGGGCAGAAAGATTAAGTGAAACTCAGGCAGGGAATTTAAATAATCTCATTAATCACTCACTCTAGACATCTTTGGTAATGACATGACTTGTGAAAGAAACATTTTTCCAATTTTTAAAAATTTTACATGATTCACAATACAGTATATAATAAAAAGAATTAATTTCTGTTCTGTTGAACTATGTGACATTTAAATTGAATTCAAAGATTCAGAATCAAAACTTTATAGAAAACAGCAAATTTGAGAGAGCTGAAATAATTCTGTAAGACATAATTAGGAAATGATGTGAATTTAAAGAAAAATAGCCATTAGATCCATGTTATTCTAATATTTTATTGGTTTTTGCCAAGTGAGCCAATGGAGTAAGATGGTAGTGTGGAAGACCAGCTCGCTTTAGGTTTTTTTAGGCAAGTGTCTCATCTAGAAAGTTATATCTCAAATAAATTCTTATGAAAAATTTCTTTAAAAAATATTTGAATTTTTCAATAGCCCCTGGCTTTTGGTTTTCTATTTTATATATAACAGAAGCTAAAATTAATGATTTTACTATTCTTCTAGGAAAGACATTTGAAAATAATAAAAATTTATAGGTTAATGATATTTTATAGAGAAGGTCAGATGCCAGAAACTTCTATAGCACTTTCTAAAAACAACTGTATATTACATCAAAATGGAGTCAGTGAAGCAGCCCATAAATTTCCAAGATGACTGGGTTCAACAGACTTAAAATCAATAAAGCCATTGAAATCATATACCGTTCTCATGAATACAGTCTGTTAACTAATCAGGGTTTAAAGGATCCCACCTGCTGGACTATAAATGTTTGACTGCTTTGGATGTGCTATTTGGATCAAAATTTTATTCATTAAACACGCCAGATTCATTAGATATGGCCTATTGATTCCACAATTAATGAAATACATTCACAAATTCCTGAGAGGATTGTGTATTAAACTCCTGTATTATAGATAAATTCAGTGACCTCTGACTCTTTGGGTAATGGGTAAACTGAGGGTTTTCATATTTAAAGTCCCTATATAATGGGGAAATAATTTGTTACTAGGCTTTATGTGTCTTCAAAACAACTATTATTTTTTTCTGATTGTAGATTTAATAAATATTGACTGCAGAATTTTTTTAAATAGATGGAAAATTATAAAGAATACAAATTTATGAATAGTCCCATTATTTTCCAAATAAACACACATACATACTTATGTTTAAATACGTAGATGTTTATGTGTATATATATGTGGGCATATAGACTTTAAAATTAAGCAAAACTAAGTTTTTGTTTATTTTTCCTAACATTAATACATAAGCCTGCAAACTCACCTCTAATTATTCCTCAAGAGAAATTAATGCTTACTTAAATTTAACTTTTTATTATGTACATTTACTTTAATCATACAAAAAGGAGAAATAATAGTGTAATAAATGTCCTAGTACCCATCACCCAGCACCAACAATCATAACATTTTTCCAATATTGATGTGTCAATCTCCCTCTTTGCTGTTGTTTGGTCATATATTTTAAAATGAACTCTAGATATCATATCACTCAACATATCTTTCAATGAGATCAGATTTTTTGATAACTATTATTTATTAACAGTATGTAAGTTTTGTATAAGGAAATATTCTTCCATAGTACAATTTCAAAATGGTTATAGAGTGTTTAAACTTATAAGTGTGATATAATTTATTTGCCCTTCCCCTATTGTCAAACATTTTATTTGTTTATTTTTCACTGTTCTGAATTCAGTTTTGATCTACATTCTTGTCATCAGACTTTTGCATATATTCATTATGATTTCCTCAGAATAAATTTCTAGAAGCACAATTTCGGGTAAAACGGCATACTAGCTCTAAGGGTTTTTTCAAATATATATATTTGACATCAGGCTATATTTAAAATGAAAAGGTTAATATTAATGGATTAAATGTTGAATTATTCATTAAAGAAAAATTTCTGACAGATAACTTTTAGATCAAATATCTTAGCTTTTTAAATACGGCATTGGCTAGTGGTTTGAAGGAATGTTTGCATCTCCTTTATGATGGGTGCATTTCTATGGAAAAATATCAGACTATTTAAATTGCCTTTGCAACTATTAACTAATTAGTTTTCCCAATAAACCTATTAGCTAGGCAGTATTATTACTAGTTTCCCATCTTGAAACTATGTTAATGAAATAGTAAAGTTGACTGTTCAGGGCCATTTCCTATTGGTCTTTTAATGCAGATGATCAGAGCACAGAGATAGTTCACATATGAACCAAGACTTCAGAACTGGTTTTTCAATAGGCTTCGACAAAAGAGAAAAACAAAGAGAACAGCCAGAGCAAGGAATTAAATTGAAATTGTTACCAGATCATGACGAATCAATTCATAAGTAATAACTACTCAAAGTGAGTGAAGCCCTTTCAAGGAACAGACCATAGGAAAACATGAGAAATGTCCTCAATAGCTTAAAACATAAGTAAATAAAAATAAATAAGATATAGATAAAGCGATATGGTTTTTGGCAACATTAGTTTCAACTATTTTTTTCAGGAAATTTAGTTTTGTTAATTTTTAATAAAAATATGGTAGCATTTTTAATTCCTTTAATGTATATGTAAATATAAAATGCAATCAGTAAATAATTTTCTTCTAGAAATTGGCACAATTTTCAAGAAATCACTTTTTTCACTTAAAATTTTATGTTTGTTTTTTTGGTATGTATTAGTATTTGATGACATGTTTCAGAACAGTAACAGAATAAATAATTTGTGCTACTCTTTGTTCTTTCCTAAACTTTTCTACAGATTTCTTGCAGTACTGCAACTACATCTCCCTAAAAAGCAATTAAAAAAAAGAAAAGCACCACAGAGACGGAATGTTCTTTGCAAAATTGGGTGTACCAGTCATAGGGAGCAGGCGGTTGATTCAAAGAGCCTTACACTTGAGTGTTAAACTATGCAATACTGAAGTGGGAACTCAACAGGAGGCCCGGGAAGAGGGGCTTCCAGAAAGCTAAAGGAAAGAATTTACAAGAGGTAGTCAAAGCCCTCTTGGGCAGGTGACTTTGTAAGTATCTGTTACTGCCTTCTCCTTGCGACACAAGAAGAATAGAAAACAGCCATTTATGAACAGAAATTAGCATAACTTTTAACCTGAGGAAGCGTGGGAAACTGACGGCCAGAGACCCATTCACTTTCTACAGCCTCTACGAGAACAATGTGACAAGAAGGAAAAATCCAGTCAGTCTGAGAGGAAAGGGCCAGGGTCTGGCCATAGTCGTGCTTCCTTGAGACAGACTGGAAATTAAGGACATTTCCTCACATAAATATAACCATGCCAACAGCACATTATAAATAGATTTTGGAAATGAATAAATCCTTGTGAAAACATTTTTTATAAGGGCTGAAACTGCATCACTATAATAAACATATTCTAATTACTTTGATCAACCTTATTGCCGCTCAGAGTAGGTCACCACAATAAGGCTTGTTGAGAATTCAGATTTCATTCAATGGAGATGGCTACAATCTCACTCAAAAATACCAGTATGAGCTTTGGATATACCATTGCTAGGACCTTAATTTCATTTGATTTCTATGGAATTAATCTAAGTAGATCAAGAAAGAGCAATCAGTTTTGGAACCTTGAACAACAAAATAGAATAGGACAACATTGAGTGTGCTGAGTTTTCTGCATTATAACCAGACTACAGCCATCTCACAAATATTTATTTTAAAAGCATAGGTAGAGATGCAATACAGTATCTATCATAGACAGTACAACTTGGACCTTCTATTACATCTTACACGGACTATGGCAATAGCTACTAACTCTACTCTGATCCCACTGTTCACATAGCAGTCAGAATGACCTACTAAGAAATGTAAATCAGGTCAGTTAAATCTCTTACTTAACGTTAGCTACTTCACAGGTCGTAGTTAAGATGAATCGGGATGATATGTAAACAGTGATGAACAAGTTGCCTCCCACATGGTCATGGCTGTAGTCATAGTTGCAGGGACAGGAGGAGCTACCATCACCATCGCTGTCATCACCACATCATCAGCATCATTCCTAACCACTAGTTGCTGATCATTTTAGGTTGCAAGTGAGCTTCCTAGTGTCACTCCTAGTGTGGGGTTCCAGATTTTATCCTACTTGCAAGCTAACAAGTGAGCGTATTATTGTTTCAAGAGTACTGGCAAAAGACATGAGATTCCTTGGTAAGAGACAAAAGACTTTATTAATCACAACAAAAGCAGTACTCAGACCTTCATTTTTGTTCGTGGCAGTTCCCCGTACCTCTTCTGCTCAACCTCCACGGAGCAACGCACAGGGTCTGGATTAGTCTGCTCAGGCTGCTATAACAAAATACCACAGGCCATGTGACTTAAACACCAGAAACTTATTTTCTCATTCTTCTGGTGGCTGGGAAGCCCAAGATCAAGGTGCCAGTGGGGTCAGTATCCAGTGAGAGCTCTCTTCTTGGCTAGGAGATGGCTGCCTTCTCCCTGTGTCCACACATGGTGCACAAAGAGAGATCTTTCTCTTCCTCTTTTTATAAGGCCACAGTGCTATCAAATTACGGACCCATCCTTATGACTTCTTTTAACTTTAGTTACCTTCTAAGACCCAGTTTTCAGATCCAGTCACGTTGGGGGTTAGGACCCAGCATATGAATTTTGGAGGGACATGAGTGGATATCTGCTCACGCAGTGAGTTGCACTGTGGGAGAGAACCACTAAGTATGGTGACTCTATTGGTTTTTTGATGATTAGAAGAAACCCTGGAGATAGATGTCACCCCATCCCACAACGTTGGTCACTGCAAACACAGCCCTGAGAAATGACCCAAGAGAAGAGCATAGTAGGGGCTTAGCATTCTTGGAATACTCAGCAAGAATCAGAAGGGAAGCTGAGGGTCCATGGCAGTCTGCCTTTTCCAATCCCAAGGTGGAATTGAACCTCAGTGTTTTTGTTTCTGCCTACCTAGGATTATCCGTATAAGCCTGGCTTCACCTGAAACCATTCTGTCAGCAACACGTCTCATTGTTTTACAGAGGAAGGAGGAAGAGAGGCATTCTCGCAAAGCTAATACTCCCTAGTGCCGAGTTGTTAGCAATGAATCAGTGAACAAAGATGACTCAGAACAAGGAACAACAGGAGAAAAAAGTATACTCTAGCATCTATCAGTTTGTCCACTAAACAGAAGACTTCTCTTCAAAGAGAAACTGTTGGAAAGGAAGAGGCGATATCTAGCCTGCAATGGCAATTTATTTGTTTGTTAATTTATTTCGTTTTCCTGGGTGTTTTAAGTGAGTTATAAAGTTTCTAGTCTCAGAAACATAAGTGATCATACCAATCAGGATCTGACAGGGTCTTGAAAATAAAATCACAGCTATACCTAAACTACATAGATCGGTAGAAAGAATCAAGTCTTTTTGTGTATTATGAATTTATTCTTAGCAATACATTAAAACCAGTAAGCCCTGTCAGAGTTATACCACTAGTTTGAATGTATTTTTAAAACGTAAAAATCATTTTTTTCTAAATTTAAAAATTGTTTTCCATAACAGGATCTTATTTGCATATCTTTAATAAACGTAAAACATTATTTATTATCGAATACTTATTTACACACTAACCTTATCCAGATAGGGACAGATTTCTGGAATAGACTATCAAAGGCTATGAAGAAGAGTAAAGTCTCTTGTCTGATATTGTCTTTTTGAAAGCTGATATTTTTAACTTGTTTTTTATATTTAAACTTGCTTACATTTTAGTAACAGTTTATTTTGCTTTTTTACTGGTTAATAGGAAATATTGACATTCATTATGGTTGTGTTGTTGCTATTATCATTATCATTGTCTTGTCATAGTAGTGATGTATTTATCACCTTAATAGAATAAGTATTCTTAGATGTTTACACTTTCCTGCTATAGCTTACTTTACCTCTGATCCAGTATTCCTGGACTGTACTTGCTGTTGTAAAAGCCCGTATCTGGGCTCAGTAATCAACATTTGGTTTGGACGCTTATTTTTCTATCCCTTGATCACTAGCAATGCTGCTATTCTTGGACTGAGAACTTTTAGTTCCGGTGGTCACTCTATCTATAAGCAGAACAAACAAATCTCGCTCATTATGAGTGAACTGTAATGTGTGTTTGATTTTTTAACCAAAATATATGTCCCTAAAATTATTTCTTTTCCTTTTGTTTTTTCTTGAAGTGTTTTTCTGTGTTTCTAGAACAACTTTTACAAGAACTAAAGTTCATACTCTTCAAATAATTTAATCAAAGTCATTAATACACAACCTAAATATAGTGCTGATCACATAGACATCACACTTATGGGTATGGCATAAGCACACAATATACAATTGTTTAGTTGTATAATTTAATAGAATTTTAGGTTTTTTAAAAGTTAACTAAATGTACGAAATTATCTCCATAGAGATTCAGGCCGAATGTATATAAAGTTTACTTAAAATACATACACCAAAGTACATTTAAAAAGAATTTTTTTATGAAATTCACAATAATAACATTTTAAACACAATTTTGGTATATAAGTGTATATAAATGTAGACATAAATGTTATATTTTAACTACGTGACATGTTTAGCTACTCTAAGGAAAGAAGAGGTTGTAAAGTAATATTTTAGGTATATCACATAAAAATATTTTTATACAAAACTATACTTATTTATTTCTGTGTATGTTACAATAACCCCAAATTATGCTTTTTAATATCTACGGAAACCACACACACACAGAAATATAGTAAAAAAAATCAGGGAGTTAAGTTTAAACTATTCAAATAACTCAAAAGAAGATAGAAAAAGAGGAAAAAAGAACTGAAAAACAGTAAAGGGAGAAAGAGAAAGATAATAATAAAATGGTACACATAAATCTAATCATATAAATATTTACATTAAATGTAATGGTCTAAACACACTAATTATAAGATAGATGTTTCAGATCAGATCAAAGAGAAAACCAGATCCAACAATATGCTGTCTATAAGAAACCTACTAGAAACATAATGATAAACAAAGGTTAAAAATGAAAGATGGAAAAAGTTTTAACATGTAAATACAATTTATGAAAAAAAAAGGGAGCAGACCAAGTAGACTTCAGAATTAAAAAAATCACTAGAAATAAATTGAAAAATCACAGAAGGATAAAAAGGTCAATTGTCAATTGTTCAAGAAGACACGATAATCCTAAATGTGTATGAACCCAATAACAGATCTTCTAAATACATAAAACAAAATAGATAGGAAGGAACAAAGACCTAGACAAAGGTGGAATTATACTTGGAGAACCTAGCATACTTCCCTTAGTAACTGATAAAAAAAAATTAGAATTCAGTAAAGATATAGAATATTTGGGGGCTGCCTGGTGGCGCAGTGGTTAAGTGCTTGCGCTCCACCATGGTGGCCCGGGGTACACAGGTTTGGATCCTGGGCGCGCACCAATGCACCGCTTGTTGGGCCATGCTTTGGTGGCGTCCCATATAAAGTGGAGGAAGATGGGCACGGATGTTAGCCCAGGGCCAGTCTTCCTCAAGAAAAAAGGGGACGATTGGCATCAGATGTTAGTTCAGGGCTAGTCCTCCTCACACACACACAAAAAAAGATATAGAATATTTGAACAATACCATATAGAACACTTTACCTAACAATAGCAGAGTACATTTGTGTGCCTGTGAAACATTCACCAGGTTACTCTATGTTCTGAGTCATAAAGCAAGGTTTATTAAATTTAACATGCTTAGAATTACTTGAAGTTTGTTTTTGACCATAACAGAATTAAACTAGAACTCAATAACATAACGGATAACATTTTGATAAAGTAAAAATCAATAATATAGCAGAATTAAACTAGAAATCAAGCACCTAAACATTTGAAAATTAAACATTATACTACTAAACAATTTATAAAGAAGTCTCAAGGGAAATTAGAAAATATTTTTCAGTGAACAAAAATTAAAATATAACATCAAATGTTATATTTATTAACATATAGATGTTAATTAGACTTGTGATTATTTCACAATGTTTACCAATATCAAATTATTATGTTGTACACCTGAAACTAACATAATATGTCAATTATACCTCAATAAAAAGTATATATAGGGCCGGCCCCGTGGTGTAGCGGTTAAGTGTGTGTGCTCCGCTGCTGATGGCCGGGGTTCGGATCCTGGGCGCACACTGACACACTGCTTGTCGGTCCATGCTGTGGGAGCATCCCACATAAAGTGGAGGAAGATCGGCCCAGTTGTTAGCTCAGGGCCAGTCTTTCTTAGCAAAAAAAAGAGAAGAATTGGCATGGATGTTAGCTCAGGGCTGATCTTCCTCACAAAAAAAAGAAAAAAAAAGTATATATATATATATATAACATCATATATGTTATATGTATGTTATATGTATGATGTATATAACATCATATATATATATGATATATACTTATATATATATATATATATAAAGCATCAAAATACTAAGCAGCTAAAAATGTCTTGAGGGGCTGGCCTGGAGGCGTAGTGGTTAAGTTTGCACACTCCACTTCGAAGGCCTGGGGTTCATGGGCTCAGATCGTGGGTGCAGACCTACACATGGCTCATCAAGCCCTGCTGTGGCAGCATCCTGCATACAAAATAGAGGAAGATTGGCACAGATGTTAGCTCAGGGACAATCTTCCTCACCAAAAAAAAAAAGTTTTGAGGGATGCTGCTAAAGAAGAGCCGACAGGGAAATGTGTAGCCTTAAATGCTTATATTTAAAAAGAAAAACAGTTTCAAATGAATAATAGAAGTTTTCACCTCAAGAAACTAGAAAGACGAGAGCACACTAACCCTTACCAAGAAGAAAGAAGATGATTATAAAAATAAGAGGAGAAATCAATAAATTGGGAAACAAGAAGGTAATAGAGAAAGCAATGAAATCAAAAGATGGTTCTTTGAAAAGATCAGTAAATTGATAAACTTCCAGCCAGAATGACCAAGAGAAAAAAACAAAGAATATATAATTTATCATTAAAAAATAGAAAGAGGGGATAGGACTACTGATCCAATGGGCATTCAAAAGATAATAAGGGAATGATATAGACAACTCTATGCACATAAATTCAACAACGTAGATGAAATGGACGAATTTGTTGAAAGATACAAACTATCACAACTCCATGTTAAAAGAAATAGATAACCTAAATAATGAGATAAATAAATAGATAAAACAAATTGAATTCATAGTTGAAAGTCTTCCTAAAAATAAAAATAAAAAATTCCAGACCAGTATCACTGGTCAATTCTGCCAAACATTTAATGTTAAAATGACCACTAGCTCCACAAATGTCTTTCAGAAAAGAAAAGAGTGAAAACTTCATAATTCATTTTGTAAGGCCAACATTACCCTGATAGCAAAACCAGATAAAGAGATTACAAGAAAATAAAACTGTATAGAGGAAAAAATGTTCAACAAAATATTATCACATTAAACCCAGAAACATCTAAGAAGAAATGTACATCATCAGCAAGCAGAGTTTATCCCAGTAAGGTAAAGATGATCATCATTTGAAAATCAACCAGAGCAATTTACCATATTAATAGACTAAACAAGAAAAACCTCATAATCAAATCAATACATGCAAGAAACACATTTGAAAAAATAAACATCTATCTTTGATTTACAAAAAAAAAACCTTTTAGAAAACTAGGAACAGAAGAAAACTTCCTCAATCTGAAAAAGAACATCTACAAAAATCTACAGTCAGACCATATTTTATTTACAGTGAAAGCTGAATAGGCATAAGACTAGGAACTCTGCATTGACATTCACTTTTATCACACCTATTCAATAATGTACTGAAAGTCATAGCCAGTGCAATCAGATAAGAATAAGAAATGAAAGATATTCACTGGGGCAAAAAGCAATGAAACTGTTCCTATTCTCAGGAGACATATTTGTCTTTATAGAAAATCACAAAACTTCTACAAAATAGCCCCTGGAACTCAATCAGCCGAGCCTTGTCACAGGATATAAGATTAACATGTAAAACTTAGTCATATTTCTATACAGTAACATTGAACAATTGGAAACTAAAACTTTTAAATACCATATAATTTATTATACCATCAATAAACTGAAATTTTTGTGTATAATGCAAAAAAATATGTTCAGGATTTGTCTAGTGAAAACTATAAGACACTGATGAAAGAAATAAAAGAAAATCTAACTAAATGAAGAGACATACACTATTCATGGACTGGAAAACCTAATATAATTAAGATGTCCATTCTCAAATTGATCAACAGATTTTATACAATCCAATCAAAATCCTAGCAGAATGCTTTAGAGATACAGACAAGCTGATTTCAAATATTATAAATAAAGGAAAAAAAACTGAAATAGACAAAAAATTTTGGGAAAAAATCCAACAAAGTTGGAGGACTCACAATGCCCTATTTTAAGACATACTGTAAAGATATAGTACTCAAGGCCATGTAGTATTGGTAAATGAATAAACACATAGATAGATGAAATAAAATAGAGATTCCAGAAATAGAATCTCACAAATATGGTCAAGTGATTTTTGACAAAGGTACGAAGCAATTCAAATGACAATCTTTTTGACAAATAGTGCTTGAACAATTGGACATCTATGTGCCAAAACCCCCACAAAAAGAAAAAAATATAATGTTATATAACAGCATATAAAAAATGAACTCAAAGGGATTATAGACCACATGTAAAATGTAAAATTCTAAAACTCTTGGAAGACAACATAGGAGAATATTTTTATGATCTTGTATAATTTTGGTGTTAGATAATGTTGGCCTGATCAAAACGAGTGGTTTTAACTTTTTCCCTCCTCCTCTATTGTCTACAAGAGGTTTCATGGAATTGGCAATAAATTGTCCTCAAATGTTTGGTAAAATTAGTGATATCACTTGAGACTAAAATTTTCCTTTTTAAAGAGTTTTCAATTATGAATTTAATCATACATACACACACACACACACACACACATTTTATGCTTTAGCTGCCTCCCTCAAATTTTGAAGAAGCAAAGTATGAGAGGCCAAGAAGGAAGCTGAGGCTAGCAAGCACGGAAATATGCCTGATGTGTTCACAGAAACATACCCAGGGAAGTCGGCCCGGGGGGAGTGAGTAGTCACTATTAAGAATCAACAGACAAAAGATCTGAACAGACATTTTTCCAAAGAGGATATACAGATGGCTAATAGGCACATGAAAAGATGTTCAACATCACTAACAGAGAAATGCAAATCAAAACCACAATGAGATATCACCCCACACCTGTCAGAATGGCTATAATTAACAAGACAAGAAATAACGAGTGTTGGAGAAGATGTGGAGAAAAGGGAACCCTCATACACTGCTGGTGGAAATGGAAACTAGTACGGCCGCTATGGAAAACAATATGGAGGTTCCTTAAAAAAATTAAGAATGAAACTACAGTATACTGTTCCACATCTGGGTATTTATCCAAAGAACACAAAAACATGAATACATAAAGATTTTGCATCCCTATGTTCATTGCAGCATTATTCACAATAGCCAAGACTCGGACAATCTAAGTGTCTATCAGTGGATGAATGGATAAAGAAAACATGGTACATACGCACAATGAAATACTACTCAGCCATAAAAAAGATGAAATCTTGCCATTTGTGACAACATGAATGGGCCTTGAGGGTATTATGCTAAGCGAAATAAGTCAAATGGAAAAAGTCAGATACCTTATGATTTCACTCATATATGGAGGATAAAAACAACAACAAACAAACACACAGACACAGAGAATAGATTGGTGTTTACCAGAGGGAAAGTGGGGAGTGGGGAGGGCAAAAGGCATAAAAGGGCACATGTGTACAGTGACAGATGGTAATTAGTCTTTGGGTGGTAAACATGACAGTCTACACAGAAATAGAAATATAATGATGCACACCTGAAATCTATATAATGTTATAAACCAATGTTACCTCAATATAAATAAATTTAAAAAAAAAAGAATCAATGGGAGAAAAAGATCAGATTTGAAAGATTCTTATGATAATGGAAATGGGGGATCAGAACACCATTTTGAGGAGTCAAGTGGCACCATCAAAAATTCCTGCAGGAAGAAGGGTACATTGCTAGTGTGCAAATTGAAGTGTAACGAGAGACTGCAATTAGGAAGAGAGGCTAGGAGAGTCTGGCGGAAGTCCACGCAAGTGATAGGGCATGAACGAAGGTGGAGGGGATGGAAATTACAGTGACAGCCAGGATGCATTGCGTGCCTAGCATTGGTGGGCACAGTGCTGAGTGCTTTACATACACTGTCTTCTCAATCTTCCAAAGGATCCTCTGTGGGAACCTGGGCTCAGAGAGCTGCGACATAACTTTCTTAAAGACACATATCTGGTAAGTGGCTGAGCAGAGATACGCACCACACTCTACGCCAAGCTACTTCTCCTGGAACAATAATGTGGGAATGCATATAAGGAGTTTAAAAACAGAAATGTCAGAATTTTTGAATAACTAGGTAAATTCAAAAGGATAGGAAAATAAATCTAATGACTAGATAAAAGGTTAAAGGAGATGAAGAGGAATCAAAAGAATGTGAAGTTTTCAAATTAGCAGTTTGAGATTTTTCTTTAAAAAATATAGCCATTAGGAGGAGGGGTGGTTACTATTGGCAGAGATGAAGGAAGTGAGTAGTTTAATTCTGGGTATTGAATTTGAATTAACGTTAAGACATCCAGATGAAAATGTCTGATACGTGGTTGCATACAGTTAGAGCTAGAATTTAGTGAAAATTGATATCACATGGCTTGGATAACATGCATGTCCCCGTGGCAGGAAACAGGTGTTACTCACTTTCTTTACCTTTGTATCTCCAGTATCTGGCTTTGTCGCCCCTGTATCTGGCTCCTGGTAGATGCTCAGTGAGTATTTTTTGAAAAAAATTACTAATTTTCTAGAAATTTTTATACAATATTTGATGTTTGTAAATATTTAGGGATATTTGCTTTGCAAATAACTATACAACACACTGGAGATATTTAACTGAAAATACTTCACACCTTCAAGGATATAAATACGAGGCATGCTTATAGATTCTGTGAAAAAAAAACCTCTCTAAATTAAAGTACAAGAAAAGATTTTTAGGCAACAGCTACCACCTTCTTACCCCACTGTGACTATTAAAATCTTTGAGGATGAAAGATTTTTTTCTAAACAAAACACATTTATTTCATAACATGATTATGCATAACACTTTTTTTTTGTTTGTTCTTAAAACCTCTGACTAATTCTTTACACCACCTACTTTGGAAAGAAGTATTAATATAAGATTTTGCTTTTAACTTTTTATTGACACCATGGAGTTTTTAATGCTCCATATTAACACTGAAGGGTTTCCTTAAATGATACTAGAGAACAAATGTAAATTATGTTGCATAATTTTTTCTTAGTATTCTACTTTTAAAGATATTGCACACTATAAAAGTGTGCTTTATTTATTCAACTTCCTTCTCTGTGTATGTTAATTGATTTAAACATCGTACCAAATTAGAGAAGAAAATAGAGAAGAAAATATCTCTTCCTTCGCTGCTAAATTTATTTCATGGTATCAGTTGGACACCAGAATAACCTAGATCATTCTGTTAAGCACAACAATATCTAAAGGAAAAAGTTGGTAACTTCCCATCATGCCATATTTCTAAACATTTTTCAGGAATACAAGGAAACCAATCTTCCTTCCTCCACTTCTCCTCCCACATTCCCAAAGGAGGGCCAATTAGCTAACCAGTCACCTGGAAAATTTCCAGTATTTCCCTAAGTCAGTCCAGCCCTGGTTGTGGTTATGAGTGGTAAGGTCATGCTAAATAAAGTTCTCATGCTCTAGGAACACATGTGATGACACTTAAAGCATGTTTATGCCCCTTTAATTGGCCCTTTCTCCTTGTGGGAGACTGCCATTATATTATTGCAGATCAAATTAAGCCCCCCCCCCCCAAAAAAAACATGTTAGAGTTGCCATATCCCAGAAATTGCCTAAGGAAAGTAATTATTAAACATTCCTGCATCTGAGTACAACTTACAGTCTTATATTTCTTTGGAGGGTTGGTTGTGGTTTTGATCTAGGCTCTAAGTTTTTCTTTCTTCTTTAAATTGACCTTCTCAAGATGACATCTCATGATGATATATTACATTACAGAGAAATACTTCTACTGACCTTAACTTGATGAAAAATAAACATGTTGATTTTTTTCGTCTGGTTTGAATACTATGTATCTGTCAAATAAGTTACATTATTGGCACATCTCTCTTATGTGTGGCATTGAGCCACATCAAATCAAATTCCCCCTTTTTATACTAGCAGATGAGAGGAATAAATCATGTTTTAGATGAATCGAAGAGAAAAAACTAACCAAGATATTTTTGGGTTTTTTTGTCAATTATTTTAAAACATATAAATGGTGAAGATTTTGTTTATCAATCAAATCGTTGTTCCCAGACTCATATCTGGTTTTGTTTTATTTTGTTTGTTTTGTTCTTTAAATATTATGAGTTAAAATCTTTGATAATGTCTTAAACCATCCATGAATATAGATCTTTGTTATAGATGATTTTTAATGAGGTGACTAGAATTAAGTTATACTAAAGCCTAGTTTTAGCAAGGCACAAACATCAATTATTGGCTACTGCTCAATATGATTATTTTAATAATTCCACCAACAGGGATATGAGAATGCTATTGTTTATGAATGCAGAATGAGATCAAGTTCTTAGTTCCCCAGGACAATTCAACAAAGTTTCAAAACTATAAAAGAAAAAAGTGGATAATAATCTAGCATTGGAAATGTTAGAACAACACAAAGAGAATAACTTGAACTATCAACCACTTCAAATTCTTGTCGTGAAATCAGGTGGAAAATAAAATGCAAACAGAAAGACTAAAAGATATGCAAGAGATGGTGGGGAAAAGGAGAGAAAGGAAGGAAGAAAAGACAGAAAAAGGGTTGAAGAAGAAGAAGAAGTAATTTTTCATCTTAATATTTATCTGTATTCACATCCGACGTAGCCATCTATAAAAGATTTCTCACCATAAACCCAGTCCAAAGTAGAAACCTCATTATCAACTTCAATACACCTCCTTCCACGCAACCTAGTCCTGTCCTTAAGTCCTAACACTTCTATGGCTGAAAATCTTGTGTAACTGCCCTTTTTCACCTTTTTCAACATATCTTAGTTTCAATTCTCATAATCTATCACTGCAGACTCCTAAGTGATCTACTCTGTTCTAGTCTCTCGCCTTCTAAGACAAACTCCGTCCTATGCCCACAGCTATCCCTCAGAAATATTCTCTTAATCATGCTATTTCCCAGGCCAAAAGAATTTGAGAACTTACCATCACCCTTTCCATCTTATTTCTTGTTATTTCCTTTGTCTCATGTGTTTTAGCCAAACCACAACATTTTAGCCATAATGCATTTGCTGTGCCATCTGACCGACATGCTTGTCCGTATTCTGATTCACTGGAATTTCCTGGTCATCCTTCAAGATTTAGTTCCAGCATCAACCCTTTGCTAAAAACTTCCTTAGACTCACCCAGAAAAATCAAGTTTTCTTATTCTGTGCTTCGATTATTTCACGAATACATTTCTTTTCACCGTTTGGTAAATATCACCAGATCACCAAATGGTGTGAACTTGGAGGGGTATAAACACAAAACATTGTTCCTCTAATTATTGACTTCCGGTTATGCTATGTTGCATCTTCTTTTTCTGTCTGGTAACAACATCTCCGACATATTCCATATTTTCCTGGTCACTTTTGGTTACTAAAAAATCTATCTAGTCCAGCCCAGTTCTTCAAATTCTTCTGGATTTGATAGCCATCTGCACCCCTATCGCAGTGACAGCCAGATATTGGCCCAAGAGAGTTCAAGTGGGTCACAGAACATGATCTGCTCTTCCACTCTTGTCCTCTCTGTCTTAGGTTCTAGGTCCTTTGTGATTTTGAATTGTCCAGAAGGATGAAACGAAAAGGCCAAACACCTATTTACTTAACATGGGAGCACAACTGTCATCCTCTGTTGGCTCTTGCTCCTTCTCAGCTATCATTGACTTGCTTGAGGATATCCCCCTTAGGGGACACTGTGGGGTCTTCCCCATGGCACTCTTCTCTGACCTTTCTCTCTTTCCTACTCCCTCTCTCTCCAGTTGTCAAGTGTTTCTATAGGCTAGAATATTTCATCAGGTCTGCTGCACACACAGCTAAGGCCAAAGATGACCATCTCATCTTCATGCATGAGCCCATAAACTTTAAAAAGATTATCCTGCATGCTCTTTGCTGGGTTTTGGTAGAAGAGGCGAGCATCTCCCTCCCATCTCCATAATACTAGCACTGACTCCAATTCAGTTAACTCAGAACCCTGATACTATCTTCTAAGCTGTATAAATTCCCTTAGTCTTCTGGTTTAGATAGAAGGGAAAAGAGAGGATGTAAGGAGTAGGAAATGGTGGAGTGATGGTCTGAGGATCAGAATTTTAGGAGCTCTCTTTCCTTCATTGGAAAGTAAAGTACTCTTCACCTTCTACTCTCCCAAATTTGAATCTTATTTTTTATTTCTGGGGAAAGGGGAAATTTTCCTCTCGATAATCATTGTAGGTAATGAATATTTGTTCTATAAACGAATGAATCAGTCAGTTAATCAGCCATCCTTCTAACTTTTAATCCTTAGAATTCAAACTCACACAATAGAATTTACTACAGGGAATTAGTAGAAGTAGAACAACACAGACATTAAATCAACACAACTGCCTTCCTGGAATTGTTCTAATAGAAAACCCACTGCCAATCTGAAATATCTACCAAAAAATAAATCTTTGGTTACTCACTCCCAAACATAGCTATATTCATAGAGTCATAAGCAAAACAACAGTTCTAGTGAAAACTGTTATCATGCCTAATAGATTTTAACTATTTATCATATGAATGAAATGTGCTCACCTCTCACGGAAAGAGTAGATCCATGGTCTCACCACATATCGCATCCATTGCTGGGTGATATTTTTTTCTGTCCACAGTTCAGTAACACTCTAGGCTTGATATTCTCTAGTCTATGTACTAAATTATACTTAACCATTGTCCACATGATCTATACAAATAATAAGAAAATAGGCTTGGAAAAAATATGCATGCACTCAAGTTTATATATCACTGAGTGAAAAAGGAATTATGGCCATTTACTATCGCTTTAATTTTTGGAATTGTTCACAAGGCTGTGGTTTGTGTTTATAACTTCTTTCCGCTACTATTATCCATTCATATTCCATTTGCTCTCAGGCAGCATCACTTGCTAAGTCAAGACTTTTGACTGTTGGTCTAACCATCTAGTGGTGTCAAAGCCAAAAGTGGCTAGTTGATTTTCTCAACTACCTGTTCAATGGCAACAATGCATCCATTGTTGGAAGTATTGATCCTGTGTCTTCTAAGACTGCTAAAGCACTGTATAAAGTCACAGGAATAGGAAGCAAAAATGTGAGGAGTGGGTCACTTTAGTGCTATAGTGAAATACCAGTCTGTCTTTCACCCCTTGGTTTCTAGACCCATGCATTCTGCTTGTGGGAAAAATGTCACCATATACTGTTTGCTAGTGAAGAACATATTCTGGACTCTATAGGACAGCACAAAACATTTTGATGCATTGTTTCCCATCTGGCTCCTTACTTAGTCTTAAATAAATATTTTATTTTTATATAAGGCAGTTGACTACTTGGTGATAGAATACATTTTTTTTTTTGAAGTTTAAAAAAAATGAATCCCATGAGCACTAAAAAATTTCCTTACTTCTTTGTGGTAAAATGAACTCCCTGGTCAGAAGTAACGTTTGGCTTTGTTTTGCTCTGTTTTTGGTGACAGAGAATAAGAGAATCAGTAAGTTCATGAATAATATTGCTGGTAGAAACAGATAAGGAAGAAAGAAAAAATCGATATCCAGAATAAGAGTCAATTCCAATGGGAGAAATCATTGTCCTTTCAAAATGGAAGGGCCCAACATAACTCATCTTCTCCAAGCTACTTGGTTGGTCTCTCCAAATTGTGATGCTGTATCAGGCCTTCTCTGCATGTCCCTGTTCTGATGTGGTAATATCAAGGACACCCTGGAGGAGAGGAGTTCCCCGTTCCTAAGCCTACTCGTATACTTTGTCCGGCCCATCATGACAATTTGTTCATGACTACATAGAACAAGAACTGGAGTGAGTGCAAAAAGAAACTGCCTAACAAGAAAGTGAATCTTTCAGCTGATTACTGAGAGATTCCTCTGCAGAAGGGGCCACCCCCTGATCATTCACCTGGGGCCCAGATAGTTCAAATTTGAGACCCATTTACATAATTTTCCCTCAAACATAATTTTCTCTCTAAATATATCCTTCCAAACCCCTAATCATTTAACCAAAAACTAGCTACAGCTCATGAATTTAAATGGAACCCCACCCTGCTCATCACTCCTTCCAATCAGAGAAAGATCATCTCTACTCCTCAAACGTTTGCCTACTGGGAGGATTTCTTTACTGCACTGTCTAGAGCCAATAGCGAATTGTATTTCTAGAGTATTCTACTCCCAATTGGTGCCAAAACATCATGCAGAGCTATCTATCTACAACTAGGTTTATATCATCCTCAGTTATATATGCAGGGAACTGACTCCCTGAAGCTGAAAGTATAGGTCGAGGAAGAGACAGCAATGCAGCAGGAGTTGGCACATTGAGAAAGTGACTACTTGTTCATTAGCCTTTCTAATACTTTCAGTATCTTCTTGAGTTTGTTCCCATATATATCAGTTCCAAGTTTGCCCAAAATTACGGTTTTGTGGATTAAATAACACAAATTAGAATAGGAAGCTCAGGTCACATGATTTCTTGGTGTTTCATCAATGGTCTTAGTGTATCTTACAGAGGCAAGAGCTAATTCTCAAGCAAGTGTAGTACTTGGCACAGCTTTGCTTTAAAACCTAGGGGCTGGTACTGTAATTCTCTTATTGGGGCCCGTCATTGCTTCCTTTCAGCATCCCAGTTTGTCACAGACATGTCAAACATCACTAAATCTATTGGGTCACAAGGGCTAAGTGGCAAAACTGCTTACACTGCAGCCTGAATAAGCCAGAAAGTCTTCTTTTGTGTTTAGGCCCAATTAAAAGCTGATAGCCTAATTATCCAATAAATAGATTGAGATTACACTTATGCCAAATATCATGTATGTTGCCTCCAAAATTAAAATTAACTTTCTTTTCTAATGTTACACAGATCAAAATGCAGTGGTTTTACTTTGAAAACAAAATTCCAATATGCTCCAGACCACTTCATCCTTGGAAAATTTGCTATGCTTTTGAGACTCTGAATTTCCTTAGAGTTTATCTCCTACCCTCCTGCATGCATCTGTCTTATCAAAGCATGGAGGTACGTGCTATTTCTTGCTCCCTAGATTCTATTCACGTGTGTCATCAATGAAAAGGGTTGGTTTGATGTTCTGGGAGACGTTGAAATGAGGAACTTCTCTGTAGATGAAATTATGGCCCAGAGGTAGAGAAATGACAGATATCTAAAGTTAGTCACTGAAAGCTTAGTATTTCCCCAGCCAAGTGAAATAAATTCTTTCTAGAGTTCTAGACTTATTGGAATAGAAAGTTGGCCAAATCAATAGCTGTATATCAAGTGTCAAATACTTATTTCTTTTCATTAACAGGTCATTTAGCACGTAAGATATTAAATGCATCACTTTACAATAATCTACCATCATTCTCTAGGACCAATCTGTCTCCTATAGAGGAAAGCAAGTGACTTGAATTAGGAAAGGTAGATCAAAATTCCTGCATCTTTTAAGTCAGGAATTAACTTCATTTGTTACCTTACTCTCGTTAGCTATCCCCGAGAGAATTCTAGTTATTTCTCTTTCCCACTGCACAATTACTTTGGTAAATGGTCATAGGTTCTTTTGAGGAAGGCTAGGAAGAAATCTTATTGTAAATTCTTGTGACGTTTCAAAAGTCTTCCTCACACAGAATTGGCTTCCAACAGTGCTGTACTTATTCAAGTCTGGCAATTGAGTAGGTGGTAAAATTGAATATTCTGCAGCTTAGTTTAGGCCTAGTTTTTTGCTAGACCTAAAGTAGTTTCCTTTTCTTTTCTTTTCTTTCTTCTTTGTTTTTAAGTGAGGAAGGTACTTATAGAAATCAGGTAGGACCTTAGAGCCCTGCCCATTTATTTTGGTACCAACACTCCATGATAAATTGGAGGTCAACAAAGACCTAGGTGGACCAAAATATTTTGATTACTGTTCTTTCTCTGCTGCCCATCATTAGAACTATGCTATCTTGCCTGGCAGGAGAGTACTGATATTTAGCCTCTTCCACTATGAAACGAAAAAATCCACTTCAATAGCAGCGTCTCCCACTTTCATCTCAGCCTACAAAGGGAAACAACCACAGTACTTTTCAAAGGTGCTGGTGCTGTCCCAAGTGCCTTGGAGAATAGTACCCTTTGGCATGTCCTGAGGATTGTATCTGAGGGTAGACATGTGGAATGCACATAATAAATTCCTATCTCTTTAAGACATTATATTCCTTCCTCTGCATTCTTCCACAAAGAAATTTTGTTATTTACATTTCATTCAGTATTAGCTTCTTTTGAGGCCTAATATAGGACAACTAACTAAGCAAACAGAACCCCTCTTAGCTACTCTTTCTAGCACACAGAGTCTAGAATCTTTAGCAAGTACCCTATATAAATAAATAAATTCATCAATAGTTATACTTCCCTCTCTTTTGCCTCAGAACCCATTCAAACTTATATTCAACAGATTTTTTGCAAAATCTTTCCCAAATGATGCTCTAACTCTTAAAAGGTTGCATTCAACCAACCAACCATTACAATTTAGCCATCTCAAAATTAAATTCTTCATCTTATTTTTGGTGATATCAGTGTTTTAATTTGGGGAAATAGGAGATTTCTTTCTCTTCTTTCTTTCCTTTCTTTCATTTTGTTTGTTTTTTTGTTTGTTTGTTTTTTGGTTCAATCATGAGAAATTATCTGAAAGTTATTTTTTTCACATAAGATCCCTACTGCACTTAGAAACAGTCAGCTCATCTCACAATATTTGTATTCTTCCTGCCTTTCAAAATGATCTGTCACAGTATCCATTGTCTGCTAAAACCTTGGCTTTAGGAGGACATTCATTCAAAATGATGAGGGGGATAATTTAAATATATGACCTCACCCATCATGGACTACCAGTATCTCATTTTCTAAAGCTAACTGGATCCTCACTGTTTCAAATTCAATCTAGGTCAGAAAACCAATTCTAAGTTCCATATCTTCGAGGTTATGACACTTGAAAGCACTTTTATTTTTGCTAGGGTTCTTAGTTGCAGACAACAGTATGCATTCTTGACTGTTTAAACTAGCTAGAGGTCATTAAGACTAAAAATGTCTTAGGTGCCCCAGAAAATCAACTTGGTTTCTACATGGCCAGAATATTGAAAACCCTCCACCAGTCCTGTGACCCATGGTTCGGCATCTATATCACTAAGCTTGGGCAGTAGAAATGCTAACAAATCTGCCCAAAATCTTGTCTTCTCAGGTGTGTTCATTTATGTGGCAACTTGGCTAGGCTAAGGTGCACAGTTGTTTGACCAAACGCTAGACTAGATGTTGCTTTGAAGGTACTTTTTTAGATGTGATTAACGTTTACAATCAGTTGACTTTGAGTAAAGCAGATTATCCTCCATAATGTGGATGAGGTTCATCCAATTGGTTAAAGGCAGCAAGAGCAAACACAGGTTTCCCGAAGAATGAATTCTGTCTCTAGGACTGCGACATAGAAATTCTGCTTGAGTCTTCAGCCTGTTGACCTGTTCTACAGATTGTGGACCCAATACTACACCATCAACTCTTACATGATTTCCAGCCTGCTGTCTTGCCCTACAGATTTCAAACTTGCCAGCCCCACCACTGTGTGAGCCAATTATATATATACATCTATGAATGATATCTGTTATTGGTTCTGTTTCTCTGGAGAACCCTGACTCATAATTTAGGTGTAGCTGTCATCTCATACTGCTCACCTCTGGCTTCCAAGTCTCTTATGGGTTTTTCTGGTGAAAAGATCCTAGATTGCATGCAGAAACCTAGCTGCAAAGCAATCCAGAAAATGCAGCTATTAGCTTCCAGCCTCTAGAAAAGAGCAAAGCATGTAGGAGATTGGAAATGCTATTTAGTGAGTCAACATACAGAATCTGCCACATGGATAGATGATTATTTATTTACATATTACCCATCCCTGGTAATCAGTTAGCCTTGAATCAATAGTTGTAACCTTATACCATCCATCAAATCTGGCCATATACTTTTTAACAGACAAATACATGAAAAGATATATTAGCCCCTGATTTATCATTTATGAAGGACTTAAACATTTATTTAATTTTTGTTTGTTTGCCTGCTTGATGATATTAAATATATCTGTAAGGAAAAGAAAATGAATAAAAGAATTTAGAATCTCTATTTTGAGGAACCTGAGGAAATGAGGATGAACAGTTTCACCTAAGTTGTTTAACAATTTAACTTAAGGAAGTAACAGAGCCTGGCCTAGAATGCAGGTCTTGTGAGCTCTTGATCAGTGCCCTTTCCACTCCACCGTGCACAAATAAACATTAAATCCACAAGGAAATATTCACCTAACTACAGCCCAGCTTGCCCATGTGTAAATAAACCAAGGCAACAGGAAGAAATGTGGAGCTGAGACAGGGGAGATTGCAAATAGACAAAAGCTCTCTGGCCAAACCTCAAACTCCAGGGTTTTACATAGGGATGAAACCCAGAGAGCATATTCTTTTCCTTGAATGTTTAATTTGTTACCCTTTTAAGTGTAGAAATTAGAAAACATTCCAGAAATCTAACAGCAGTCTGTGCTCTTTCTCTGAATTCAAATAGTCCACTTTTATTGAACATTTTACTAAGCTTAGATAAATCAGAGAGATTATCCAAAAGCATTCAGCTCATTGTAAAAAACACCAGAGAGACCTTTAAAAGGATTGTAAAGACTCTCAATCAAACCAGTTCTCACAGAAAATGTCTAAAAGGACCAAAGACTCAGTTAAGAAGCTGAAGGCAAGATCCATTTCCACAGCCACCATTTAAATTCAGGCCTTTGCTACCTGCGTGAAAATTCTTTACCAGCCCTCCAAATGCTCTCTTTTTTCCAGTGTTTCTCCTCTAATTCTGCCTGAAAACACTGTTTCCAGATTAGTCTTGAAGAAATTTTCATGCTCTTCTACCTTTTAAACGAAGTTATGGAGGACTAAAAGCCAAAAAATCTTGCCTTGTGCTCCCATCCCATCACCTACAGTCTGGTCTTGGGCAAAATATATTTTTCTGAGTCTTTCTCTGTCTCATCAATAAAACAATGTAATAATCCCTGCCTAATACATGGTTTTTGACAATCAAATGAAATGATTCATTTGAAAAAATCTTGAGCAGTTTTAATTATTACAAAACAGAAAATAGTAAAATATTTTGAGGCGATCAACCCAACAATCTAAGCTCAAAAGTCAACAGACGGGCTCTAAAATTATAATTGTGACCGTACTTATATTCTGATATCTCTTTTTCTTTTGTCAATGAACAATCTGTGAAAATAAAATTAATTTTGCCTACTTTTACGTAAAACATAATTTATTAGTTCATGGTGAAATTCCTCAAATTGTTTATCCATTACACTCACCATACCTTACAAGTCTTATTTTTACAACATTTCAGCCATTATTTTAGTGTTTTTGTTTTTCTGGCTTTTTTATTCTCCTGCCAAATACACACATGTGCATACACACACACACACACACACACACATACTCACACCCACGATGTTAATCATGGAACACAGAGTGATATATTCAAATGATTTGAAGGACAATAGTAAGGACATGTTTTCAAGTGTCATTTTAAAAAGAAGGCTTGTTGACTGTTATGTCACATAATAATATTTAAATAGTCCCAAGTATTTCAAAGGGTGAAAATGATTGCACTATCTTAGAATTCTGCAAGTCAGACTAGTATTCTCCAATAAAATAAAGATTGTTCTAATACATGTTATCAGTAAGTTTATTATTATTCCTCTCTTCTTGCTCTTTCTTGAGGAGCTTAAGCCACACTGACAAATTCTACAATTAGGAATACATCTTTAAACACACATTTTATGTGGTTAGCTCTTATTATGTGAAGCAAGCCCCCAATATATTTACTTTTTCTCCACCCCACCCCAGTATAGGATAAACTCAAGTTAAGGAAAATACGAATCTAAGATTAGCATCCCTAGAGTCTTATATCAAAATTATTTGGAATAATAATTGTTCAAGTTACTGACCAAAATAAAAGGTCTGCTTTGATAACAGGCCTTTACTTTTATATTATGCTGTTTCCAACTTTTTGTCCCTTTTCTTAAACAAGACAAAAATCTATTTATCAGATTTATTGATATAGCTGTATATATCTCTAATACATTTTTCATGGCTGAATAGTATTTCCTTGCATGAATATACCACAATTTACTGACCTACTCACTTATTGATAGACAATTGAGGCATTTAACTTTTGACCTTGATGAGTCTGCTGCCATGAATATTTTTGGAAGGGTCTCCTGGTGCAAATGTGCAAAAGATTCTCAAGGGTAAATATCTAGGTGTAGAATTCCTGGGTGGTAGAGAATGTGTATATTGAATTTTACTGTGTAAATCCTGCCTTTGTATCACACTCTCAAAACTTTGTATTTTCATCTCAGCTCAAGCTACACGGGGTACAGCAGAAGACCTTGAGGTGAAGGAAGACTCTGACACTTGCTAACCACGAAGTTTTCCTGGTTTGTTTTACTTGGACCTGTTGATTTCCTTCCATTTTGGCCTTATATGGATTTTTTTAAAGGTATGTCTATTTGTCCCGTATGTTATATGCTTCATTTGGAGAGTTTGGGTTTTCTTTGCTTATTTGTTTATTTAGTTTATCCTAACCCACATGCTGAAAATGGAAATTTAGTTATATTCTAGTCATCTTCTCTTGATTTAACTTTATGTTGCATCATTATTTTCCCTTATGTATTACCTTACTTTCTTTTCTACTCTTAGTTTTATGATTTTTTTAAAAAAAAAAATCACTTCTTTTCTCTCAATTTCCATCTCTGATTCTCACTTCCTTTTTTATTAGTTTAAATAGCTTACATTACTCTTTAGTATGTATTACGTAAATTGTAGATTTGCTTTAACTCTTTCTTCATGACAAGGAACAACTACCACAGATTATGTAGTAATAATCAGCAGTGGCAGAAGAATAGTCATTAAAAACAAATACAGAATGTATAAGTCAGAGTCCAAACAGAAGATAGAAACTGCATAATAATTTGAACAAGGCAAGTTTAGTAGAAAGAAATATTAACTATAACAGCACACTGGAGTAATGAGGATTGGCTGTTAATGAGCACAGATAACTCTAGAGAATAAAAGAATAGCAGATATAAGGATCAGCTGCTACTCCTATAGCTACAATATTGTGCCCAAAGAAGAGGCCCCGCACCCGTAAGTGAGCTCCAGAACTTGCTGGAGAGGGCACGACTGTGGTACCTGAATGGCAGAGAAGTCACTGTGATACCTGCTGGAGGGACTTGCTGGAAATCTGCCCTCTGCTGTGCAGACAACGTTGTTCTTCGGGAAGTGTTTTGCTGGAGGCATTCTGCTACAGACCTACCCAAAGAAGTTGCAGGGCAAAGCTGTTTGCCCTTGGATGCTGTTAATTTTTCCCAGCAACTGGGGACTAAATTTTCCCAGCAATTAGCTCAGTTTGCAAGAGAACCATGAGCTCAAGAACACAACGTTATGAGACTGTAGCCTCGCAGAACCCCCAGCAGAGGACCAAGTTAGGCTGGACCCAAACTCCTCACCCATAGAAACTATGAGATAATAAATATATATTATGTTAGCACACATTTACACACATGCATAACATAAATGTATCTATGTTAAGCTGCTGAGTATGTGGTAATTTACTATGCGGCAATAATTATTCTGCAGAAGCACTATATTGACCTTCCGTAATGACATTATTCCTGGGCCCTTTGCTAATTTTGACTGTAGCTAGTAGATAAAAATCAAGGTTTTGGCAAAGCAGAGGGATGCTACTAGAGTAAAAAACTGAAAATGCGAAGGCATCAAAAACACAGCCAGTTTTCCCCACAAGGCATTTGCTGAATTATGAATGTGAGCAAGCCCCAAGGCTCAGCACCAAAACCATAGCCTTCTACAAGCCTGAGCTTCATTGAGAGCAGTCTTTGCTATTAATAAGCAAAAAAATCTCTGAGGAGAAGCCTAGTAATCATAATATGCTGCAATTTGAAGGTCCAGGAGAGCTATAACCTGGAAACTGGCACAAAGAGATCTAGATTAACCATTACCAAAATAGCAACCCAGCCACAGTGCAGCTCAATCCCCGAGTAGGCTGAGATGGTCAGTAGCGTCCTCTTTCTGCTTGGAAAATGAAAGTGTGACACTACCCACTGTAGTGTAACATCACATGAAGTTGCCACAAGTTTTTATAGACAGTGTGGAATCCAATTTTTTAAATGGAATTTTAAAAACTCTTGTCAAAAGAAAACAAATAATCATAAAAAAATAGAACAGATCTATGGATAATCTAGATCTAGCAGACAAGGATATAACTATGATTAATTTGCTTGAGAAAATATAGAAAAAATGTATAAAGCAGAAAAATATGGAGAATTGCATAAGAACATTGGAACCTCTAAAGTATAATAAAATAGAAATTACAGAAAGGCAAATATAATATGTGTAATTTTAAAATGAGCAGATTATTTTAATAGAAAAATAGGTACAAGAAAAAAGAGAATTAGGGAACTGGGAGATAGGTGAAAAGAAAATATTTAAACTGATACACACACACAGGAAAAAAGGAAAATACAGAAAAAAGTGTAAGAGACCAGTGGAATATAAAAAGAGCTAACCTCCTTGTAATTGGAGTTATAAGAGAAGAGACAAAGAACTGGGCAGAAGAAATATTTGAAGACGTAATTAGTTTAAAAAATACTAGCAAAGATTATTAAATCATAGAACCAGGAATCTCTGCATATACCAAGTAAGATACATAATAATCAAATCAAATCAAAGAATACACTTAGGCACATTATAGTCAAAATGCTAAAAACCAAAGAAAAAGAGAACATTTTAGAAGCAACCAAAGGAAAAATAGGCTTAACCTTCAAAAGAGTAACAATATGAGTGAGAGCTGACAGCCTATAAAAATACAGGAGCCAGAACACAATATAGCAACATGTTTAAAGTGCTGGACATGACAAAATGTCCTCTCAGAATCCTATACACTACAATTACTCCCATGAAATATGAAGACAAATTAAAGATATTTTTAAATAAACCCAGACAGAGAGATTTTTACCAGCAGATCTGTATATAAAAAATACTAAGGGGAATTATTTAGTCAGAAGGAAAATGATACCAGAAGAAAAAACACAAATGCATGAAGAAATGAATGAAAACAGTATAAAATAGAAATTAAGATTGTATAAAAATAGGTAACTATATTCTATACATCTTTAAATATACGTATAAATAATATTTATGAAAAAAACAACTACAAAAGAGGGGATGAGGGTAAATGGAATTGGTAAAACTGATCATTTATATTTGATTATAATAAGTCAAGTGCGTATGTTGTAATCTCTAGAGCAAAAATATTTACTGTGAAATAGTTCAGTAAACTAAAAGAATAGTAAGGATTTTATACCAAAACTTAACAGAGAAAAAATTAAATAATAATAATAAACATTTGATTAATACAAAAGAAAGCAACAAAGGAAAGAAAGAGGAATATAGAACTCCTAGTTAAAATAGGAAACAAATAATAAGATTTTAGATAACTGTATCAGTAAATTAAATATAAATGATCTAACTATCCAAGAAGGACTTACATTAAGAATGTATAAAGTACTACTACAAATCAATAAGGACGAGACAGACAACCCAATAGACAATTACACAAAACACTTGAATATGAAATTCACAAAAGAGGTAATCCAAGTGGCTAGAAACATTAGAAAAACTACTCAACATCATTAGTCATCTGGGAAATGCAAAAAAAAAGCAAAAATTACACAATGCAATACCACTACAAACACACAAGGATGGCTAAAATATAAAATATTGCCAATACCAAGGATTGGTGAGAAGGTGAAAGAGAAAGTTGAAGCATCTACCCATTTTTTACAACCTCTTTGAACACCTGTTTGACGGTATTTACTAAAGCTGAATAGATGAATACCATGTGACCCAGCAATTCTGTGCCTAGGTAAACGTCCACCAGAAATCATTGCTTGTGTTCACCAAACGACAAGTACAAAACGTTAATGTAAGTAAGACAATCTGTGCTATATGACTTATGAAGTTTACTTAAGTATATCATTGGAAGAGGTCTAGAAAGATAGTCATCAAAATCCTAAAGGTGCTTTTTATTGTGTCAACATTTAAGTGATTTTAATGTATTCACTATACAGTTTTTTACTCTATTATTTATATATTAGCAATGTATACATTTTATAATTGGGAAAATAACTATTTTTACTATACACTCATCCTGTAGACCAGGTCTTCATTTTCCAGCAGCTAAATTAATGACATGTCTACACTGAAACATTATTTAAGCCTCCTCCATCTTTAATAACACACATTTAAATTTCTAGAAATTCAATCCTTTTTCTCAAGGAATCAAACCAGATTAAATAAAACTGATTGGCACTAACCAACCATATTATACTTCCATTTTAAAGACGCAAAATATCTGAAGTGCAGAATATTTTCATTAGAGCTTTGTTAGTGCCAGAATTGAGTTAAAAGCTTTGCATGTATTTCTTGTTCTTAGCGTAAACATAAGTGCTGCAAAACAGGATGAAAATGGTTCTCTTATAAATGGGAATGAGTTAAAGTAGAGCAAACCTGTGGTCAAAACCTTACAAGTATTCCAAACTGAAGTAGAATTTCCTCTCTATAATCCCTTACTGATAGGTTTATATATAAGTTTATTAGGTTTATCCATCTTCTTTAACACACTTACAGGCTGTAAAACATCTGGTAAGGAAAAACAGAACACAGTATTTGGCTTAATGCTAGTGTAGTCAGGATATATATTTCTTATTATGTTAGTAACAGGCACAATTCTACAATACAATAAGTAAAAATGTTTCCTCTTAAAAGCAAAGTACTCCCTTCTTGGAAATAAATTACCCTGGCTAGGGCCGTCACGGGGCTCCTGAGACGAGGTAATTCACTTCAAATGAATGAACCCTCAACTAAAGGGAAAGTGCGTCTACTGGCAAATTTTGAACTGCCACTTAACTTTCTGCCTCAGTTTCCATATTTAAAAGATGGGGTGTTACACATTCCTTCTTTTAAAAGCAGGGCTAATACTAGTATATTAATTGCAAGGTTATGCATATATTGAAACAGATTTAAATCTCTTTAAATGGCAAATCCCATACAAGTGCTGAATAATGAATGCTTCAGGGCTAAATTTATCCCTCATTTGTTTTTATTCGATTTAATTTCTCAGCATTGTCTGAAATATACCTATGCACCAAAGGAAAATGCTCTCAGTGTTTCACCACTTTAATAACATCATTAGATGAGTGTCTCTTGAGTTGAATACTGTGTATTCTAGGGTTGTTGGGTTTTTTTCCCTCCTACAAAAGGTCTATAACCATTGGGACCTTTGGGTTAGAATGAGCAATTAATGTCTTTTTCAATTGTGCGGCACTTATAAAATTGAACATTTTATATTCATCCGGATGCCTTGTTTATTCTTTTGTCTGAGCTATTTTGAATTGGAGCTTTAACATTTAGTCGTTTTTCCATTCCTTAGTAGAAAGATTTGTAATGCACACTTCCCACAAAATACTTAAAAAATATACACTTTATTGACCTATTATTGGATGTTTTGTAATTCCTTAGATAGTATTTTATATAATTTCATTTTGAATTCTGGCTTGAGTTTACGCATCTTTGAAAGTGAAGCTCTGATTACTGATTTGTATGCAGAGTGTAAGTAGGAGTAAACGAACACCGCCCTCAGCCCTGCCCAGCCACTTTGTTCTAACCTCGTTTCTCCTTTTCTTGGCTTCCCTTTGAAACATGTATAGTCAGGTCAGATCATATTCGGGTATTTGGAGGTTAATGATGCGTTCTGTTTCCTTTCTCACTTGGCACCACTTATTGCATCTAAACAGGTCATCTTCCCTCCCTGAGCCATTGTAAACAAAACACAATCCCTCAGAAGGATTTGGAGATTCTCTAAGGACAGTTACTGATCTAGACAATGAATAAATCACTTCAATAGAACAGGATCTTCATAAGTCTTTCTCCAATACTTCTCTCTCTCTTCTCTGTCTTCCTCTCTCTCCTATATTGCATAGTAAGAAATACAGCTGTGCACTGATGGATCTTCCTGTGCAGAAAGGGAATGGGGGAGAATCTAACAATTACCGAGTGCTCAACGCATCTCATTTAATCGAAAGGCTGAAGTTGATAGCGGGAGACTCAGTAAGGTGTGTCATATGGGCCAAGAGCCTTTGAGCAAGGGGACATCGGTTGAATCTCAGCTCTGCTGCGTATTAACTATATGACCTCAGGCAGATTTACTTAAAATCTACAAGTGAGTCTCAGTTTTCTTATCAATAAAATGGAGATAATAGACTCTGCCTTGAATAACTGTTTTTCTCTGCCACTTCTACACAACTGTAAGGTCATGCTTGCCCAGCACTAGCCTACATGCCGGATAGCAGCCATGTGTCCTTTCCCCCTTCTGGGCTGGTTGCCCAGCCTCTGGTATTGGAACTGTTTCTATCAAAGAACATCACATTCTGAGGGAACACAGAGCATGTCACGTGAGCTACTGATGCTTGAAACACTGACCACCCAAGGACAACCCCTCTTGGTGAGCACGTGGCCTTTGTTCCCCTGCCTATATAAACAACCCTCCTCCTGTTCACAGTAGTGGGTGCAGGTGCACAACTCTGTCCAGCCAGCCGCCACTGGACATTCCTCGTAAGACCCAATAAACCTTTATGTCTCGTTCGCCATCTCCAGGTCTTGTCTTTGGTCTCTCCGCAACCTATCCTGCACTTCTTGCCCAACTGGAGGTGCAGCCAGACAACAACTTTTCAACGTTGATGTTCTTCAGACAAAATCTCTTATCTTTCTACCATATATTCCAGCCTGCTGAAGGGTGATATCCACCCATGTGGTTTCAACTCCATTTTTATGCCAATAATTTCAAAATGTGTATCTACAGCCCGGACCTCTCCTCTGGACTCTCTCTATATATTCTCATCAGCCTGCCTCACATCTCCTGAAATTCTTAATTGTACCTCAAATTTATAATTCTAAAATCAAACTACTGATCTCCCACCTGGCCCCAAACTGGTTCTCTTCCACTATTTTTTGCCTCAGTGAAGAGGAAATCCATCCAATTTCCTAATTCAAAAACACTGGAGTTATCCTTGGCATTTCTTTCTTTTAAATGTCTCTCAAAATCTGTCCAGTTGTGTCTGCCTGTATTCTCACAAACTGAATTGAAGAACCATCACTCTGTGCCTCCCTAAGGAGACAAGATAGATATTTAACTGTCTTTCTACACAGTTGAGTACTCTATACAGTAGACAGAGAGATCTTTCAAATTGTAAATCTAATCATATTACATTCTATCTTAAAATCCAATTACGGTACAGTTAATGTGTATTGAGTGCTTACTACATTCTAGGCCTTGCCCTAAGGATTTTACATATATCACCTGATTTTATACATGAGATGGGTATTACTATTATACTCATTTTACAGCTGAGAAGACTGGAACACAAAGAGGCTGAGAAATTTGCTCATGGACACACAGCTACTGAGTGGGAGAGGCAGGCCGTCTAACTCCATAGTTCATATTCCTAACAGGACACTACACTGCTTTCCAATAGCTTCTATTCATTCTTGAGAAAGGACAAAAATTTTAAGAACATCTATACAGCTGGAATGTTATTATGCTTCACATTTTGGTGTGTGTGAGCTGACTTGTACTGGATTGCAAGAATCCGTTGTTAAATTTTCAGGAACATTGCAAGCTCATTGTTAAACATAACCATCATGAAAAGTTAAATTTTATAAACTTGGGGCCGGCCTGGTGGCACAGCAGTTAAGTTCATGCATTCCACTTCAGCAGCCTGGGGTTCACTGGTTTGGATCCTGGGAGCAGACCTACTCCCCACTCATCAAGCCATGCTGAGGCGGTGTAACACATAGAGCAACTAGAAGGATGTACAACTATGACATACAACTATCTACTGGAACTTTGGGGAGAAAAGGAAAAAAGCAGGAAAATTGGAAGTTCTAGCCAGAGCAATCAGGCAAGAGAAAGAAATAAAAGGGATCCAAATTGGAAAGGAAGAAGTGAAACTGTCACTATTTGCAGATGACATGATTTTATATGTAGAAAATCCTAAAGAATCCACCAGAAAACTTTTAGAAGTAATAAACGAATATGGTAAAATTTCAGGATACAAAATCAACATACAAAAATCAGTTTCATTTCTATACACTAACAACAAAGTAGCAGAAAGAGAAATTAAGAATACCAGCCCATTTACAATTGCAACAAAAAGAATAAAATACCTAGGAATAAACTTAACCAAAGAGGTGAAAGAGCTGTACACAGAAAACTATAAAACATTTCTGAAAGAAATTGAAGAAGACACAAAGAAATGGAAAGATATTCCGTGCTCTTGGATTGGAAGAATTAACATAGTTAAGATGTCCATACTTCCTAAAGCAATCTATAGATTCAATGCAATCCCTATCAAAGTTCCAAGAACATTTTTCACAGAAATAGAACAAAGAATCCTAAAATTTATATGGAACAACAAAAGACCTCGAATAGGTAAAGGAATCCTGAGAAAAAAGAACAAAGCTGGAGGTATCACACTCCCTGATTTCAAAATATACTACAAAGCTATAGTAACCAAAACAGTATGGTACTGGCACAAAAACAGACGCACAGATCAATAGAATAGAATTGAAAACCCTGAAATAAACCCACACATCTACGGACAGCTAATCTTTGACAAAGGAGCAAAGAACATACAATGGAGAAAAGAAAGTCTCTTCAACAAATGGTGTTGGGAAAACTGGATAGCCACATGCAAAAAAATGAAAGTAGACCCTTACCTTACACCATACACAAAAATTAACTCCAAATGGATTAAAGACTTGAATGTAAGACCTGAAACTATGAAACTTCTAGAAGAAAACATAGACAGTACGCTCTTCGACATTGGTCTTAGCAACATATTTTCAAGCACCATGTCTGACCGGGCAAGAGAAACAATAGAAAAAATAAACAAATGGGACTACATCAAACTAAAAAGCTTCTGCACAGCAAAGGAAACCATCAACAAAATGAAAAGACAACCTAACAATTGGGAGAAGATATTTGCAAACCATACATCTGATAAGGGCTTAATCTCCAAAATATATAAAGAACTCATGCATCTCAACAACAAAAAAACTACCAACCCAATTCAAAAATGGGCAAAAGACCTGAACAGACATTTCTCCAAAGAAGAGATACAGATGGCCAACAGACACATGAAAAGATGTTCAAAATCATTAACTATCAGGGAAATGCAAATCAAAACTACAATGAGATAACACCTCACGCCCGTCAGAATGGCTATAATTAACAAGACAGGAAACAATATATGTTGGAGAGGATGTGGAGAGAAGGGAACTCTCATACACTGTTGGTGGGAGTGCAAACTGGTGCAGCCACTATGGAAAACAGTATGGATATTCCTCAAAAAATCAAGGATAGAACTACCATATGATCCAGCTATTCCACTGCTGGGTATTTATCCAAAGAACTTGAAAACACCAATGCATAAAGATACATGCACCCTTGTGTTCATTGCAGCGTTATTCACAATAACCAAGACTTGGAAGCAACCTAAGTGCCCATCAAGGGAGGAATGGATAAAGAAGATGTGGTATATATACACAATGGAATACTACTCAGCCATAAGAAACGATGAAATCCAGGCATTTGTGACAACATGGATGGACATTTCAGGTATTATGCAAAGTGAAATAAGTCAGAGGGAGAAGGTCAAATACCGTATGATTTCCTTCATTAAGTAGTAGATAATAACAACAATAAACAAACACATAGAGACAGAGATTGGATTGGTGGTTACCAGAGGGGACGGAGGGAGGGAGGAGGGCGAAAGGGATCATTCGGCACATGGCTGTGGGGATGGGTTGTAATTAGTATTTGGGTGGTGAACATGATGTAATCTATGCAGAAATAGAAGTAGAATGATGTACACCTGAAATTTATACAATGTTATAAACCAATGTTACTGCAATAAACAAAAAATTAAAAACAAACAAACAAACAAACAAAAAGAGTTGTTAGCTCAGGGCCAATCTTCCTCAAAAAAAAAAAAAGGTTTAAAAAAATTTTGTAAACTTACAGTTAAATAAATTTTATTTAAAACAAAGGTAATAATTACACAAAACACATCCCTTCCTAATTATTTTATGCTCTTGAGGTTATTTACATCTATTCCATCACTATGGTGGAAATACAACATAATGGTGAACTACTGCACATCTCTCCCTAATCCTCTGTTCAGTAATGCCATGTTTGTAGCACGAAATTGCTGATGATTGGAGTATTAACTGCAGAAAAACCAGCAAATGCTACAACTCAGGGATTGATTTATTATTTTTGCACTCTAGACTGGAGACAATATGGAGAAAAATGTTAATAATAACATAATAAACTTGAAAGTATTTGGTGACTGTTGACATTATATTGTGACTAGCACAGCAAATTTGAGAAAATATACTTTCAGTCTTTGAAAACTATTATCCAATTCAGTAAAGAAGCCTCTTGCCATTCACGAATGAGTGAAGTGGTGACATGCTTCCTGTTTCACTTTCATCTTATTCTTTCACGTAAATGAAAATATCAACCAACCTTCATGTTGGGACTATACTCTTCTATCAGTCGCAACCATTGCCTATGGATACACTAGATTGGCAAAAATCAATAAAAATATTCCATAAGAATCAATTATATGGAATTAATTTTAATTTTAATATTATCTATAACTTGTATGCTACACTATATATAAAAATATGAAGTATATTTCTTTTTTACTAATTCCAAAATATTGTTTAGCTAACTAAAGAAACAAAGTCTTCCTCTTAATAAATTTAACGAAACTGTTAAACCCTTACTGTTAGTTGTTTTTAAAGCCATAAATCATGCACTTTGTAAATAATAGAGATCTTACTTTTCTTTTTTTATATAGCCCACAGGTTGTTATGGAACTTATAGACTTGATAACTATTTTATATGTTCCAAGGTATTTTGTAAACTTGACATGTACCTGTTTGACATTGATCTCAAGCAAGAAACTAGGTAGACAACTTAAAGAGATGATTTATGAATATAGAAAAAATGAATGACAGTCACCGGAAGACAGCATGTGTTCATTTGACTCAAGTAATGGCAGACTAACCATATTCATACTTTCTGAAAAAGTGACTAGACTCTTAAATGGTTGAAATGCAATATGTATGTACTATATTTTTGTTGCAATAAAGCACTTGACAGACTCAAGATACCGTGTAAACAAAATGTTGAAATATGGATGGAATGGTAGTACCAACGTGTATAATTACGTGAGAGGTATCAGCTCAACAGCAAGAACTTTCCATCAGTTAGATTTGTGCCAAAAAATAGAATAGATAGAATTGATGAATAGGGACTTATTTATCACCAGGTATACATTCAATCAAATGACGAATGTACATTGGACATGGTTGTATGACAGAAAGATTCAAAAGGTTGGATGAAGTTGGCCTAGAATCCATTTTCAAGGGCTCCTTATATTCCTGAGTTGGTTTCAAATGTTGTGTAATTTGTAAGATGTTCATTTCTACAGGTATTTTAAATTTTCCTGTAAACACATGATGATAGCTAAAGATGTATATAAGCCCTTTCTAGCATTTTGACAAAGTTAATCAGTCATTAGTTATTTTTAAGTGCTAAGCAATGCACCTGGTATCGCAAAAATATCCCAGATGACTAATATATTAATCTCAAAAGACTAGATGGGAATCAGATCAAACATTATTATCCTTATATAAAAATAGACTTATTTTTATCATCTAGGATTCAGCAAGGGACTTGGAAAGTAGGCTTCTGTTTTGTTTGAAGCACTTTCAACACTTTGATTTGGTGATCCAGGAATATAGTATCCCTGAAATATTTCACTCTTGGAAATGCTCACTTCAAATAACTAACTTGGAATTACTGACCATTTGTCATAATCTGCACACAGTGATAGAGGAAAAACCTGGAGGGAATTAAAAAGAAATACCAAATGAAATCAAGGAAAGCCTGCCAATAGAAAAGGATTACCATTAAATTCTAAATGCATAAATTGATCCATTATAATTACTAACTATCACTAAGTGAAAAAGAAAAATAATAAAAATAAGTACATAAAACTGAAGCACAGAGTACAAATATCTCATTGATTGCAAGAAAATATTAAAAGGCTCAAATAACATTATGGCTCAGTGTTGATGAGCAATTAGATTTCATAGTTCTTAAACTTTATCTGATTCTAAAGTGTGGTAACTCTAAACCTTGGTTAATTAGGAGCGTATTCAGCTTCAAGTAATGGAAAACCTAAGCAACTGTGCATGCACAAATAGAGATATATTTTCGTCACATAACAGAATGTCCAGAGGAAGGCAGTTGTTTATCTTGCTTTTACTGCTCAAAATTGCCATCAAAAACTCTTTCTACTGCTCTGCTCTGCATCCTCAGTGTGTTGGCTTCTCCTTCTCATGAATCGTATCTCAAGATCACAACCAATCAACCACAAACCTCTGTTCTCTGGCTAAAAATTTGTGCTAAATATTACAAAGTATAAAAACCAGGCTATCTAAGACTCTTGAGACATGTAGGAATTTAGTATTTCCTATTAATAATGATGGCAATAATTTTTCAGTTATCTGTGAAAGTATTTTTATATAGAAAAATGGAAGAATAAATGAGTATTTTCAATTTGATAGCAGTTGATTTAAACCCCACAGTTAGTTCCAGTAAATCATGATTCTCGGCTACAGAATCAATATGTTTCACTTCTGGCATGGATCTCCTGGGTCATCTGACCCAGCCTCTTACTTTACAGATAAAGAAACTGGGATACATACACCTTAAATGATTTGCTTAAGATCATGCATGCTACAAAGATGTGGGTAAACAGCAGGCACAGACTGCTAGCAAGAACATATTTTTTTAGGTACCCATAGAGATCCATACACAGGCGCATAAAAAGACTCAGTCTAATGGCTGGATTGGAAAGCATCCAGCATATTGTAATGGTACTGAGATCCGTGTGGGAAACGTATTCAGAATTTCCTTTTATCCTCATCCCGATTCTAATACTAGATTTAAATGTCCTGCATTAAATAATTGATTCCCAGTCTTTGCAGGTGGAATTAAGTACAGTAACACAAAATAACTGAGAGACATTTAGCATTAACAGCATCATTGTTATTTGCCTTTTAAATATTTTTCATTTGGGTTCATCGGTGCTTTTAAATTTTACCTTTGGAAAGGCTGTCTACAAAGGACTAGAAAAACAGGAAACTGTATTGAAATGGTATATTTGTCTAGGAATCCATGTGTGATTGTGCCACACCAAAGCAGGGATTATTTAGAGTAATATCAACAGATGATATTTAAAACTAGGCACTGATAAATGTAAAAGTATGTAGACTTATTGGTAGCAAATTGCCTTAGGTTGTAGAGGATGATTGGTGCAGAACAAAGAGGTCAATTTTGCTTGGAAAACTCATCCAGCCCATAACACAGCCCCGGAGTGAGGCAGCCAAGCAGAGAGACGTGTGAACCCTGGAGTACCGAGCAGTGTTTTCAAAGAGGTGAAGTGATTTTATAAAAATTCATTGTACACGTAATTTTAGCACTCTGACTGTAACAACTGAGGGCTATAAAACCAGAGAGGCATTTTATGGAATCAGAATGACCAGAGAATGGATTGACAGTCTAAGCTGCCTTCTGTGTATAATGGGAATAATAATAGCACTTACTTCACTATGTTGTGAGAACTAAGTGAGATAAGGCAAACAAAGCACCTAACCCAGGCCCAGCCTAGATAGAGTGAGTGCTCAGTGACTGTTAGTGATTACTATTCTTACGGAGCCCTAACCTACCATTCCCAGTCAATTGACTACACACTCTGGAAGGGATAGCTGCTATGAACTCATAGGCGTGAGAACGTGATACACTGAATCTCGGCACCTTTGGCATACATAGAGATCTCTTACACTTTTTAAACAACACTTCCTTGTTCCCAAAGCACTTTTAGGGATAGTCATACTTAAATCGCATTCAACAGTTTCATATTCCTGTCATTCTATTAACAGTCTTTAAACTAATAGGATTTACGAAGGAGGATAGAAGGGTTTATTACCTTGTTATCCAAAATATTCCATGAAGTGTAAATCAGATTTACAATTTGAGCATCAAATATTGCTGGCTATTTTCTCTTCTCATTTTATTCCAGTGCAGAGGCTTCCCCATGACCCCAGATATGCTCAAAGCATTGGCAAGAACAGCATTTTATTTAACCAGCATTGTCATTGGAAAGAGTCATTCTCCAAATATAGCTCTGCATTGATTTTTAGCACCACAATGATAAGTCATCAAGTATCAATCCCACTTAGGGAATGTGTGTGTGTGTGTGTGTGTGTGTGTCTGACAGAGAGAGAGAGATTGCAAGGGAGAATCTGTGTTTATAATATTATTGCTCCTTTCATTTTAAGGTGATTCGGCTTTTGGTTTTGTGAAACATACAAGTGCCAACCAAGATGCAAAACTATCACTGACACACAGAACAAATCCTTAGACAGCATAAGCAATTGCTTTGTCTGATATGTTATCATGAACACGTTATTATGTCTATCTCCCTACCTTTGTCTCTGGGCATTTAGCATTTTTGCTCAAATTAAACACTCTTCATTTGCCCTATTTATGCAGTAAGAAATAGCAACTTGTATCAATTTCCCTTCAGTCTTCCTGGACTAGACTCCATGTCTTCTAATAAATCATTTTTCCTCGATAGGAGGGTCTGTAACTTATTCATCTTTGATCTGCAGAGCTTGGCATAGTGCTGCTGGTTCATAGCAGACACTAAATGACTAACCACTGTATTGAATTGAATCATACCATTTAAAATTGTCTTTAGGCTACTGTTTTTATATCTACCCCCTCTGGTTTTTCTAACTGAATTCAGATAATTTGAAGTGAGGTTTCAATTGTTGTAGATGGGTGGCATTTCCATCCTTAATTACCAGTGACCCCCTCTTATCTATTGATGTTAACTCTGAGCTTTTAATGTCAAGCATGACATTGATCTAGAAGCCAAACATGATCCCTTCAGTTTGGATAAGAGCCTGAACTCATATTGTTTTGGATGATCTTATCACAGACGAATCTTAAATATATTCTTTATGATGACACAAACTTCCTAGTCTAGAAACTCTAGCATAGCTTCTATCTTAGTGGCAGGACAGAAACTCCATCCTGAGTGATATCTCTCGTTGTTTCAACATCTTTAAGGGTAAAATCATGTATGTTCTCCCTAATTTTTCCTTTTCAGAAAAAGGGCTGTGGAAAAGTTTTGTTTATTTTCTTTTAAAACAGTAATATTTTCTGGTTAAAAGTATAAAAATTCTATTAATTCTAATATCACTGTCGTAGTAATCTTTTATGAATAAACAAGATCAAATGCAAAATCTGATGAATAATTATCTCACCTAATTTATTAAACTATTAACAAATGACCCATCCATTTGACTATTTTCCTTTTTCCTTAAAAATCCATCCTCAGGACATATTATAAAAACAATTATATAATAATGAAAATCTAGGAATATTATGGTATAACTTGTAGCCTTCAAGTGTAAATTCTAGGGAACTGATTATGAACAGTTTTTAGATTTCATAGCTTAATAGGACTTTAAAAATAAATTGCCCTAATTCCTTCATTTTATAAACAATGAAATTAAAGTTCTGTGTGAGTTAATGATTGCCTCGAATCATAGTTAGTTGGTGAGATGACTCACATTTGATAGCAGACCTCTCACTTTAGGTCTAAGTATTTTACTCTTAAATCATGCAGCCTCTTTGACTAATCTCTTTAAGAATAATTGACTAGAGAATGTATATGGGAGCCATTTACAGACATTTAGAGCTACACTACTGATTGTTGGCAGGTACTATCATTTACCATGCAGATAATCCTATATTGTTACAGTACACCATCAATCCAAACATTTAGTGACAATATAAACTCAGTGACTTATTAAAAAAATAACTAAATGTAAAGAAATAAAAAGCCTGCATCATCAATTAGAATAATGCTGGAAAGAGGCATGGAGCATGGAAAGGACTCAGTTTTGGAGGCTATGTTTGATTTTTAATCCCAGAACCAATACTGAATATGTGACATATTATTATTTATATTTATTTCATAATATTATTATTGATGTTTATTAGAAACACTAAGACTAATAGCATCCATTTTTGAGAACCAACTAAGAACGGAGTTTACTACATCATTCAAGAGATTTACAACCATCCTGCAAGATAGATGCGATTGTTCTCATTTTATGAAAACAATATTGTTGTACAAAAAGACTGAATTGCTAAGTGGGAGAAATAGAATGAAAATTCAGTTATACATAATAACCTCTACCGACGCAACCACCCCAGGTGAATAAATAACTCTTGCTTTCTTCCAGTATATCATTCCTCCCTGTCAATTCAGATCCTTTGGAAAGAAAATGCCAAAATAGAATTTGCAGTACAAAAGATTTATTTTAGATAATGTATGTGTAAGATAACAGAAGAGGGAGCAGAACTGGGTAGGAAAAATCCTCAGACTGTCGTGCGGGTCTGACACCTGTGAAAGAAAGTGAGGATAAGTGGGAAGGAAGAGACTCAGACTATGGTGTAGGTCTGAAAAAGTCTGAAGCCAGATGGGAAACTCTAAGGCAAAGATTGTCAGTAGAGGAGTCCTGCTTTGAGCAGAAATGACCAAGTCCTGCTCTTCTACTGTGCTCAGACACTGGCTGCAGCTGCCTGGGGAGAGCATGTCCTCAGCTATACCGCTGCAAGAGTTCCAAAAGCACTTCAATCAAAGATGATCAGTTGAGGAAGGATCTCTCTTAAAGGGTGATTAGAGTGGTGCACCTTGATGGCTGCCACATCTGCACAAGTTCCTTAGCAGCTCTGATCCTTAGTCTCCTTGCTTAAGATGGGAACATTATACCTAATTTAAGGTGTTAGCATATTTTGCTAGTAAATAATTACTAGAAAGCATCTAAGAATCTACCTGGTATGTAAAAAGCATTCTAGAAATACTATTTCCACAAAAATAAATGTATGGCATTAAAGAATACCACTTTCAGTATTTTAAATATTCTACTTCTACAGATATTTGTTGTATTTTGGATATAAAAACTACGGAAATGGTCTTTCAGAATGTATCACTTTAAGTTTGTCAGTCTCAACTCTCAAACTGCCTTCACTGATTCTGGGGCCAACCCTAACTCTGATGCATCAACCATTAAACATCCATGACCAGTCACCAGTGCTATGGAAGAAATATCATTCCTCAGAGTAATAGTCTTGTTTCTATTTTATGTTATCACATTCAATTAAAAAATTCTAAACAAAAGTTCACTGCAAAAGGATTGCTCAACTCCCAAATGAATTGAGGACTGCTAACGTAGCCAAACGAGATAGGTCCCTATTTTCCAGTCCTTATCTGGATAACTCAGGCAGAAAATAAAACCAATGAGAAAGGGCTGAAAGACTATTTATTTTAGAGTTGATGAGATTATAGGATGATTAAATTAAAAAGCTACTCTGTGTACGTGAAGAAAGATATAAAAAATATAATGACCATATTTTCTCTATTTTTGCTACTAGTTGAGCAAAATAAAGTTAATGCTACCATAAAGAATTTATTTTCGAGTATAAGGGAAATTATCCCATATTCAGGATTTTTATACTGCAGAATAACGTATTTAGGTAGGTAATAAAATCTCTTTGTGTGGATACTGATTGATTTATTAATTCATTCACGCATTCATTCAAAATTACTGTCGATATCTACTATATGTAAAATTCTATACTTTATAGTGGAAAATCATCAAAGACAGTCTTAAATAAAAATGTAGATGATAAGTAGTGTCCATTCTGTCTATAACTTAAAATTGGTATTAAAAAGTAAGTAGGAGTGACAACAGGAAAAATAGCAGAGTAAGAACTGAAAAACTTTGTCACATTGTAAAAGCAAGAAATAAGCTGGCAAAGACTGTCAGAATTAACTCTTTTGGAGTTCTGAAATCAAATAAAAAACTTACAACAATCAAGGGAATGTTTAATGAAGAGAAAAACTATTGGATTTCGGTAAGGGAGCTCTGGGGCAGTTTAACTCACCTGGTTGCCATCCCCCACAACCCAATTCAGCAGCAGACTTGAGATGGCAACCTGCACTGGTGGAACGGGTTATTGGTACCAGAGGGAGCAATACAGCCCTTATTCTTAAAGAGCTGTGGCTCTGCATTTTGACTTGTCTAGTGGGTCTCTGAAGGATCATCTCAAGGGCTTGATGTGTTTAATCTGCCTTAGACCTTCCATGGGATTGAGGTAGATTCCTCAGTGGTGTTTGTTGAAAGCATTTAAAGGTGAGTATATTTGCCATGGACACTGGGACCAAAGTATAATAGTTGGAACAAACAATAGACCAAGAAGCTTGGGAATGAAGAGGCCCAGGCAGGAGAAACATGGAGAAGAAGGGCTTGGAAAAGCCCCCACGTATTCTGGGGGACGTAGAAGGCCATGGGAATGCCCAAGTCTGGATGCATGCTCAGGAACACCTAAGCTCTCACCTCTGGCTAAACTTTAGGCTCTGTGTGAGCAAGAAGTGAAGGCTAAAGCAGAGTTATAAACTGCCTGGCTGTCATTGAAGGAGTTCCCCAAGACAGAGCCAATCTGCAAAGACAAGGAGAGTCATTTTTTCAGTTTTAAGTGCTTAAGAAAATCTCTGTCAAATCTCTAGCTGATTACTAAGCTGAAGGAAGAGAGATATCAGTGGCCAACCAGACAAAGGACGTAGACATATCAAAATTAATTGAGAAAAGAAGATACAAATACAACTATCACAAGTTATAACCACAAACTATGAAGAAGGGGAAGAATCTGATTTCTAGAGTTGTCACATTACAATGTTCAAAATATCCACCTTTCAACAAAAAACTTATGAGGCATGCAAAGAAACAAGAAAGTTCATCCCACTCACAGGAAAAGTGAAATTAATAGTAACTATTACTAAGGAAGTCCTTAAATTGGGCTTACCTAAAAAATAATTTAAAATAATTCTTTCAAACATGCTAAAGGAGCTAAAGGAAACCATAATAAAAGAACTAAATGAAACCAGGAGAATGATACTGCACCAAATGGATGACATCAGTGAAGAGACAGAAAATTATTTTAAAGGCCAAATGGAAATTTTGGAGGTGAAAAGTACAATCACTGAAAGAAAAATCTCACTAGGGAAGTACTACAGCAGTTTTGAATAGGCAGAAGAAAGAATCCATGAATTTGAAGATAGGTCATTTGGGATTATCCAATGTGAGAAGCAGAAAGAAAAAAGAATTTAAAAAAATGAACAAGGCTTAGAGATCTTTGGGACACCATCAAGCATACCAACATACACATATTGGAGTCACAGAAGGTGAGGAGAGAGGTGAAAAAAATTTGAAGAAATCATGACTAAATTTGATGAAAGATAATCCCAAACATTCCAAAATTTGATGAAAGGTAAATCTACACATCCAAGAAGCTCAACAAATCCCAAGTAGGATAAACTCAAAAAGACATACACTAAGACACCTTGCAAATTGTTGAAGGACAAAGACATAGAAAGAATTGCGAAAGTAGAAAGACAGACTTGAATTGTCTGTTACAAGGAATCTTCAATAATATTAAGAGTCAATTTCTCATCAGAAACCATGGAGGCCACAGGGCAGTGAGATGACATATTTAAAGTGCTGAAAAAAAAAATTCCATCAGCCAAGAATTCTATATCTGGTAAAACTATCCTCTGAAAATGAAGGAGAAATTAAGACATTACCATATAAACAAAAACTGAGGGAGTCCAGCACCAGTAGAGCTGTTCCACATGAAATACTAAAGGGAATCCTCAGGATGAAGTGAAAGGATACTAGAAAGTAACTCAAAGCCACACAAAGAAATAAATACATTGGAAAAGGTAACTACATAGGTAAATATATAAGCCAGTATTATTGTAATTTTGGTCTGTAACTCCTCGTTTTATCCTATATGATTTAAAAGACAAATGCATAAAGAATAATTATAAATCTATGTTAATGGACACACATTGTATAAAGATGTATTTTGTAACAATAACAGTATGGGGGGTGGAGTTACATAGGAACAAATTTGTATACTATTGAAACTAAATTGGCGTTAATTGGAAATAAACCACTATAAACTAAGATATTAATTGTAATCCCCAGGGTAACCATCAAAGATAAAAAATATGCAGTTAAAGAAATGAGAAGGGAATCAAAACAGTATAGTAGAAAAAAATCAACTAAACATAAAAGAAAGCCATAATGGGGGCTGGCCCCGTGGCTTAGCGGTTAAGTGCGCGCTCCGCTGCTGGCGGCCCGGGTTCGGATCCCAGGCGCGCACCGATGCACTGCTTCTCTGGCCATGCTGAGGCCGTGTCCCACATACAGCAACTAGAAGGATGTGCAACTATGACATACAACTATCTACTGGGGCTTTGAGGGGAAAAATAAATAAATAAATAAAAATAAATAAAGGATAGACAGTCCTTTAAAAAAAAAAAAAAGAAAGCCATAATGGAGGTGCTGAGGAACAAAAAAGATATGAGAGATACAGAAATAGAAAATGGCAGAAGTAAGTCCTATATATCACTAATTACTTTAAATATACATGGATTGAACTTTCCAATTAAAAGGCATATATTGACAGAATGGATTCAAAAAAGATAATTCAATTATTTGATGCCTCTAAGAAGCTAACTTTAAATCCAAAGACAAAAATAGGTTAAAAGTGAAAAGACAGAATAAGATAGTCCTTGCGAAAAGGAACGAAAAGACAGCTGAGTGGTTCTACTAATGTCAGATAAAATAAATTTTAATACAAAAATTGTTCCAAGAGAAAAAGGACTATATATTATATATTACATATTGATAAAACAGTCAATCTTTTAAGAATTTCTAACAATTACAAACATATACACACCCAATAACAGAGCCCCAAAATATGTAAAGCAAAAAATGACAGAATTAAAGGGAGAAATAGTTCTAAAACAATAGTTTCAAATTTCAATACCTCGGTTTCAGTAATGAAACAACTAGACAGAAAATCAACAAAGAAATAGAGTACTTGAATAACACTGTAACCAAATTAGACCTAACAGATGTATACAGAAACTCCACCACCAATAGCAGAATATACATTTATCTGAAGTGGACATGGAACATTCTCCAGGATAAGCTAAATTCTAGGCCCTAAAACAAGTCTCCATAAATTTTAAGATAGTTAAATCATATAAATATCTTCTCCAATCACAATGGAATAAAACTACAAATCAATAAGGAAGAAAATCAGAAAAATTCACAAATATGTGGAAATTAGACAATATACTCTTAAACAGATAAAAAAGACGTTACAGGAGAATGTAGGCAATACTTTGAGACAAATGGAAACAAAAGAACAAAATAATAAAACCTATGAAATGCAGCTAAAGTAATGCTCAGAGGGAAATTTATACCTAAAAATCCTATGTTAAAAAAGAAGAACCATCTTAAATCAATAATCTAACTTTACACTTTAAGGAACTAGAAAAAGAAGAGCAAAGTAAGTCCAAAGCTAGTGGAAGGAAGGAAATGAGAAAAATAAGAATAGGGATTTAAAAAAATAGAGAAAAGAAAAATAATAGAGTCAACGAAACCAAAAGTTGGTTTCCTGAAAAGATCAACAAAATTGACAAATCTTCAGGTAGACTGACTACGAAAAAGAGAGATTATTCAAATTACTTAAATTAAAATTGAAAGTGAGGATATTATTACTGGCCTCAGATAAAAAAAGATTATAAGAGAACATTATGAATAATTGTATGCCGACAAATTAGATAACCTAGATGAAATGAACAAATTTCTGCAAAGAAAAAGTTACCAAAACCAACTCAAGAAAAAGTAGAAAATCCGAATAAATCAATAACAAGTAAAGAGATTAAATCAGTAATCAAAAACTCTTCAACAAAGAAAGTCTAGGGCCAGATGGAGTCACTGGTTTATTCTGCCAAACATTGAAAGAAAAATTAACATGAATCTTTCTCAAACTCTTATGAAAAATAGCAGAGGTGGGAACACTTCCTAACTTGTTCTGTGAGGCCAGTGTTACTCTGATCTCAAAGCCAGACAAAGGCATCACAAGAAAAGAAAAATACAGAGCGATATCCCTTATGAATATACACGCAAAATCCTCAACAAAGTACTACCAAACTGAACCAAGCAGCATATTAAAAGGATTATAGAGCATTACAAAGTGGGATTTATCCCAGGATTGCAAGGGTGATCCAATATATGAAAATCAATCAATATAATACACACATTAATAGAATGAACGACAAAAACCACGTGGTTATGTCAATGGATGCAGCAAAATCACCTGACACAAGCAGGTGCCCCATGAGGGTCTATTCAGAATATACAAAGCGCATAAAGTTAGCAGTTCTTCAAAAGTCAAACATAGTATTACCATAAAACTCAGCAATTCTGCTCCAAGTTATATACCGAAAAGAATTAAAAACAGACGTCCAAACAAAAACTTGTACACAAATGTTCAAAGCAGCACTATTCAAAATAGCCCACATGATGAAAACAACTCAAATGTCCATCAACTGATGAATGGATAAACAAAATGTTTATGTCTGTACAATAGATTATTACTCAACCATAAAAAGGAATGAAACAGTGACATATGCTACAACATGGATAAATCTCGAAAACATTATGCTAAATGAAAGAAGGCAGACACAAAAGGCCACATATTGTATGATTCCATTTATATGATATATCCAGAACAGAAAGATCCATAGAGACAGAAAGCAGACTAGTGGTGGCCAGGGGCTAAGGTAGGAGGGAATAGGGCCTGACTGTTTAATTGCTGCTGGGGTCTGGATGGAGGGGAAAACAGAGAGTGACTGCTTAATGAGTAAGGAGTTTCCTTTGGGGTGATGAAAATATTCTGGAACTAGAGAGTGGTAATGTTGTACAACATTGTAAATCTATTAAAAGCCATTGAATTGTATACTTTCAAATGGTAAAATGGTGAATTTTATCTTAAGTGAATTTTATTTCAAGTTAAAAATGTATAAATCAATGGGCAGTACAAAATGATCCCATAATAGATGTCCTGCAGTGGTATACAATTCCTACCAAACAGATGGGACACAAAACAGCATGAAGGAATGCAGAGGCAGAGAGTACTATGAGCTTCAGAAGGAGAAAAGAGTGCTAGAAGAATCAACACTTCCTCTGAAGTTTCAAGGGAATTGTGGGGGAATAGCTAAGCAGAGTCTGAGTGGGCTTTGAGGAAGGGGGCAGATATTTGGGAGCAAATGATATCCCCCAGCATGAGGTGGTTCAGCTGTGCCACCATCCCTAAAAGGCGAGTCATCTTCTGAAACATAAATAGCAAACAGGTGACTCAAAAACCAAATGTAGCCCATAGATGAAAACTGTTTGGTTCACACAGTTATTTAAAAATGGGAAAAATCCATTTAAAATCTGGATTTCAAACTTCTCTTAAAAAAAAAAAAAGACACAGCAATGGGCTCCCTATTCTTACACATCACAAATTGACTGGAGGAAAGCGATGGTGGGCCCCTTCACAGGGAGCCTGAAGATATCTAGTTGCATTACTTACTTTCTAGGCGTTTAAATATGAAACACAATAAGATTAAAATTTTTAACGTGTCTTTAGCTTTTGCAGTATCATAATTCTAAAACAAATACACCAAGAATGACCCTTCCATGAACCGTAAGGATCTAGATAATAATTTCAAATTTTTGAGTCATCGTGTGTCCCATAGAACCTAAGTTACTCTGTGTTATTGACATCCAGTTTTAACTTTACAATCAAGCCATCCAACCCTCCTTATGAGATGAGCAGATTTATTCTTTCATAATCCCATTTTAGGAGTTTATAGACCAAATGGGACACATGTCCTAGGAAATGTTAATGTGGAAAGGATTTGTTCAGAAATATGAATTTCCTCTGTTTAAAAAGCAGACTTTAAAGGCAGGATATCTTTTTTCAATCAGTTTTATAATAGAACCCTAGCATACTTTTCCACCTTCAAAATATCTCAATTCTATATATTTGTAGCTGAATATATTTTTGTTCTGACACAGCTGGAAAAAGCTTCAATTTAGCAATTTAGATTTAGCAAACAATTTGTGCATAATATGGCCCATTTGCTTTCGGTGTTATTTCATCATGAATTTAGAGCCAAAAATACTGCAATATAAAAATCAGCAATTGAGTATGTGCAGTGACTCTGATGAACCTGATTTTCAATGGTGTTTTGTTTAAAATATTATCCAGCCTGCTTAGAATGTATAATTTCAAAAATGTCATGGCTTAAAAGGTAAGATGCCCCTTACTGGGTCTAATTTCCGTTACAAATCAAGAGGACACAAGCTGTGATATCACTCACAGCCTATGTGAGAAGAATTTAACCCTCTGACCCACCTCACTTCTCCATCCTCCAGGACACTGAGCCAAGGCTATGCCTGATAAATTCGTAACTTAATTTGTTTTGAGATTGTATGTCTAGATTTTATCCAAGTTTCTCAAATGGTAAGCAAATTACACCCTATCCTCCAAGACTCAGTGGCACTAAAACTAGTCAATGTGGGTTTTCAAGATCTTCCAGGTGTGATCAGTATCTACACCGAAGCCTCATTTTGTTCTAGTTTGGTTCAGCACTAGCAGAGGTTATAAAACTTATACACACCCACCCACCCACACACACACACACACACACAACTGGGTGGGGAAAGATGATCTCAGAATCAAGACCTCCTATTTGGAGGCTAACACCCACCTGACCTTGGAGCACTTGCTTTCTTGCTTTTAGGATGAGTGGTCCTTCCCTGATTGTAGCCCTGGCTGACTTATTAAATTAGAAGCTGTGTGTGCACTGCTCTGGAATTCACTTAAGTCTAGACTCCTTTCTATAAACTTTACTCTGATTCCCACTTTGTGGAACAAAGTGGATGCCTTTCATGCATCCATCTATCTGTGTATCCGTCCACCCACTCATCCATCAGACTATCATTTTCTAAGCACCTACTGTGTGCCAGACTAAGGTGCTGGGCATATGAGGCTCAATAAAGTCCTCCAGAACATTTACAACTAAGTGAGGGAAAAGGGTGCATTAAAGCTACAATTACAACCAGTGAGGTAAACATAATGGTTGCATGATGCTCAGGATTTTATGAAGCCTCAGATGTTGAAAAGTAGCTTGTGGGGAGCATGTGAAGGAAGACTTTACAAACAAGGATACATATGAAATGAGGTTTTTTTGTTTTTGTTTGTTTTTTGTGAGGAAGATCAGCCCTGAGCTAGCATCTGTGCTAATCCTCCTCTTTTTGCTGAGGAAGACCAGCTCTGAGCTAACATCTATTGCCAATCCTCCTCCGTTTCCCCCCCCCCCCCAAAGCCCCAGTAGATAGTTGTATGTCATAGTTGCACATCCTTCTAGTTGCTGTATGTGGGATGTGGCCTCAGCATGGCCGGAGAAGGGGTGCGTCGGTGCGCGCCCGGGATCTGAACACGGGCTGCCAGTAGCAGAGTGCACGCACTTAACCGCTAAGCCTCGGGGCCGACCCCCCCTGAATTGAGTTTTAATGAATAGAATTATCCAGAGAAATAAGATGGTGAGGATGAGGGGATGAAAGGAGGTAAAGAAGAAAAGTATTACCATCAAGGAGGTAGCAGGATAAACACATGGGAATGAAAAGCACTTTACTGTGTGCAGGGAACTGCAGGCTTACACTTGGTGCTCAATTAAAGTGTGAGCTGGAGACGATGAGAAATGAGAATCGCTAAGTAGGAAGAGTTCAGATATCTGTGGGCCTAGGGTCCCAAGCTATCCCTTCGTATTCCACAAGACGACAGTCAATGTGCTGCAAAATAAGCTTCTACCATCAAATATTTTTGCTCTGCTCCTCAAGCACTCTCAGAGTCTGTCTTCAGACACTGGTGCTGTATTCCCAGTGTTTCATAAGGAGACTGGAAGGTAGATGGTCTACGTCGGCAAGAGATTTCGGAAGCGTGTGCTTGGAGTCTGAGCCTGGGAAACCTGCTCATCAAGAGGGTCTCTTTTTGAGGCTTAGATATGGTTTTTACTTTAGGAATCTGGACTTACTTGGATTATTTATTTGATAGATGTTTTTTAAATGGTAGGTGAATCTCCTTTTATGAGAGTTTTGACAGCTTTCAGTGAAATATAGTTTTGTCAAAAATGTTTGACTTACCAGCATCATATATTTTGTTCTGCCAAGCCAGTCAAAAATGCCAACTATGCAAATTGCTAATAAGGAATAAATATTAAAGTATATTATAGTATGAGTATAGTTATAGTATATATAGTTATAGTATGTAGTACAGTTATATGTTAAAGTATTTAAACAGATAAATATGTTAGTAATGGGCATTCATTTAAACAATAAGAATTTATTGTGTAATATAGCAGTGCCCTGCATGCTGGAGTTACAGTGCTGAGCAAAATGTGCTCAGTGCATAAAAGCACAATTCATATACTTATTGTTATTCTTTGTTACTGTGAACGTTACCTTAAGCATTATTTTCTACACTTCCTTCATAAAAAGAATCAACAGGAGTTGTAAAAAAGATTAATGTTATGAGGCCCCTCTGTTTGGAAGTCTGATACAATATTATCTGGAAGGGCACAGGAATCTGGATTGTTAACAACATTCTTATGATCAGATATATTTGGAAAACACTTATCCGGTGGATTTTCCTTAGTGGCAATTTCTATAGGAATAGAATGTGTCAAAATTTGATGATTTTTAAAAATTTTAAAAAACAGATGAAAATACATTGAGGTTATCGTAGACATTGGAGAAAAATCAGTATTGTAATAAAAATAATTTATTTAGTATGTGCTAGTCAAGGCAAGATTTAAATTAGCTATTTCAGAATTATATTAAACCATTTTATGCCTTTGAATAACCCCTGAATTAATTAACCATAAAACACTGATAACTAGTTTTCTTCCTGTATTTTCTTTTTAAAAGGAAATGAATGAAAATACAAAGAAATGATAATTTTATCATTTTATAAATTCCAAAGATTAATTTCCATGTCCAGTCTAATTTGTGTGATAATGATATTCTGTCAACCTTAATTTTCATTCTTTATTTTCAGAGTTGGCTATGGTATATGTATTCACATTTTTCTTTATGCTTTGCTAGGAATTCTTAAAATAGGTGACATTTTAATCCAGAGGTGATGGAGAAAATATATCTGTGATATAAGCTGTGTGATACGTTCATATAGCTCCCAAAGTACCTTGCAATTCATCTACATGACAGCTGTTTTGAAGCTTAAGATCATTAGCACAGGAAACTTGGCAAGGACATAGGACTGGGTTATAAATATTGGCTTCGGATGTCGTTTTAGGACAAAGTTAAATTCTCTCAGGATATAGTAGCGTGGATTATATGAGAGATCCCAGTTGAATCCAGTTACTTGTGAGATTAATGAATTAGACCAAAGGAAAAGCATGAAATAAAATTTGAATTCATGTTGCCTTTGATTTTAAAAAGTTTTGGTAACAAAGTTGAAGGGTTTAATTTCTACAACTTACCAGTTGTCTAACATGAGGCAGGTCAACTTCTCTAAGGCTCATTTTCTTCCTGAGTGACGCTGGAGTAGACGGAGATTTTCACTTTATTTTTGCACAGTGCCTAGCACGTGCTAAGCTCTTCTCTTTCCTCTATCTTTTTCATGTTTTTCTTCATTTTCTCTCATCTTTCTCCTCTTCTTAGTCTATTATTAGTAGTGTCATCATCATTTTTACACGTTCACTGACACATTTCCTTACTTCCATTTTCTAAAGATTTTTCGGTTACTTGAATCCTTTTAAAAAATTGCATTTTAGCTCCTAGAGCAGCTGTAAGTAGAGCAAAAAATTGTACATTAAATCACTTTTTCTCAAATGTGATGTACATTTTGAATAATAAATACTATTTATTCAAATGTCTATTCTAAAAATAATTTGAGGCTCTTTATAAAATGACATGCATTCTGACAAGCTGAAAAAAAATAAGTGATAAAAATAAGGAGAGAAAGAATGAGATGAAGTCAGGGGACAGTTAATACACCAAGGAATGCCATAAAATAATGTGTATGAATTCGGACTTCAAATACGCCTTTGCTTTCCCTAGAAGCTAATGCATAAAGTAACAATAATGATAATAACAATAAAAATGATAATCACAAAAAGAGAGAATAAGGAAAATTATGTTCTATAAGTTACAGAGTTGGTAAGATGGAATCACATAGCAAGAACAGTAGCTGAGGACAAGCATAACCATTGCTGGTACTGAGAACAGAGAGAATGTTCTTCAGTCCCTATGAAGTACATACCGGCCCAGTCGTTCCTCCAGGAAATGACTGCGTTCCCAAGGGTTCTGGCTACAATGTATTTTGACTTTGGGTATTAGCATTGGGCCGAAGTAAGGATCAGTGAAAGCTCTTCTATATCTGGCGAAAACAAGATGGTCCCACTGTAGACCTCTATGATGATCCGAGAAGAGTAAGTTTTAGAGTGTCTTAGAGGGATGGCTTCATGGCATATTTTTCAATCCTCAATAAATCCCACAGATCCTGGTAAGGATTAGAGGGTAGTAAATTTAAAGTTATACTCCAATTAGTACTTGGATAGCAGAGACAACATATTGCCTATTAAAGGCATACTCATATAATAGTCATAGGACTGACATTTCGTAATGAACGGTTAGAAACTAACCAGAACTTCTGAACAGTCAGAAATTCATTTTATTTCCACACAGATAAACACAAAAGAGATACACGTTGTCAGAGTAAACATTTTCCTCAGGGGAAAAAAAAAATCCAGCTTTGCTCTGACACACAGGAAAATGGCCTGTGATGTTTTCCAGTCTAATGTTAATTTTGTTATAACTTAAAGCACATATTTAATAATCAATTCTAATTTTTTTCACTTTAATAATCAAATATTCATCTGAGGAAATACATATCCTAATACGTGTGTGTATAACTACTTAATAAAATCTTTGCAAAATGCATCTGGCAATTCTCATGGTCTTGGCATACTTGTTAAAATATACTAGGATATCTGGAGTCAACATAATCACTCTTTTATTTTTTATTTAATTTTTTAATTTTTTTGTAAGGAAGATCAGTCCTGAGCTAACATTCATGCCAATCCTCCTCTTTTTTTGTTGCTGAAGAAGTCTGGCCCTGAGCTAACATCCATGCCCATCTTCCTCCACTTTATGTGGGACGCTGCCACAGCATGGCCTGACATGATCTGAACCCGGGCCGCCAGCAGTGCAGCGCGCAAACTTAACCCCTACGCCACGGCACTGGCCCCCATAATCACTCTTTTATTAAGAAAGGTGGCATAATACTATGGAAAGTGCCAGAGACTGGAAGCAAAGAGATCGATGTTCTATTCCCGGAAATGATGTTAACTATCTGTGTAACAACCATCATCTTAGGCTAAGTTTTCTCTTTGGTAAAATGAGAGATTGGTAAGTGATAAACTCAAAGATCCCTTCCAACTACAAATTCCTATGAGTTCTCACTGATTTTAACCTTTAAGCAGCTGTACTTCATGCTTTTTAAAATTTTATTCAGTTGTGAGAACAACCATAAAAAGATGATTTCTCAGGTTTCACAGAATACAAATGGTAACTGTCTCTTCAAGCAGGAATGAAGTAATTACTCAATCAACAAAGCATGAAATGACCACCTAACAAACATCCAAAGGTTACATCAATAAGCAAAATGACTAATAAAAATCACTCATATCACCTGAGATGTGATCCTTATTTTGATCCTTATTTTAGAAATATAAAAACTAATAACCAGAAGATTTAAGTAAATTTCAAGGGTCATACATCTAGTAAGATAAGAGTTTGACTTTTGATTTTTCAACATCAAAAATTATGATTTTTTTCTAATAAGCCATGCTATTGATGACATGGATAGAGATTAGGGTTATGGCAGATAGAGAGATGATAGATAGAAAGATAGATAGATAGATAGATAGATACATAGATAGATAGATAGATAAATGATGGATGAAAGAAGGAAAGAAAGGAAGGAAGGAGGAAAGAAAGAAAAGAGAGAAAATCCAAAAGACATTCTAAAGAGCAAAACAACAGTACTCAGTGGTAAATTTTGTCAAAATTATTCTTGAAGATTGTTAGTTTTGTCATAGAAAGCATGCCTCATTAGCAAACACAAATCAAGTCACTAGTCTGAGAAAGTATCGCCCTGAAATGTGAAAATGCTCAATTTAAATGTAGACACCCATTGTTAGAGACGCAATACACCATATTTACCTTTACATAATTCGGAAAGAACCATATATGTGATTTTAAGTCTTTTCTGCCATGAAATTTCTGGAAATTGTCAAGTGGACTTAAAAAAAGAGGGAGACCCAGAAGACTGAAAAATGATTAGTTGTAAAGAGGACCCCCTGGTTCAGCAGATACGGGTCCTAGACCCTTGCTTTGTCACCACTTTCCTAAGTAGAGACATAAAGAGCGTTGATGGGGTTCAGGACATGCTCCATCAAAACATGGCAACTTGGCATATGGAATACTTTAAGCTGAAAGAATTTGAGAAGCAACAAGGGCAGGAAGGGTTTTCTAACTTTCCCCTGAAGCAGGTCATAAGGTCTTCATGTGAGAGGTGCCCTCCCTATACTGGAGGAAAGGAACATCCTCATCTCGGAAGAGGGAGGGAGGTGGAGAGGAATCTGAATGAGCAGGGATTGCTAAGTTTTCCCCAGTTTACTGCACTCGCCTCATTCTCTTTTTGTTCTATCACGTTTTCCCACCACTTTCTACTCTTCATCAAAATGAGTAAATAAACACTGAGATTAACTGTTTATTTGGGTCTTCATTTCCTTATGAAGTCTCCTGTGTCATATAAAACTTACATTATATAAATTTGTATGCTTTTCTCGTTATCTGTCTTTTGTTACAGAGACTCAGCTGAGAACCAAAAGGGTAGAAGGAAAAAGATATTTTTCCTCCCCTACAGTATAATACTTTCAGACTTCAGTTTCTGCATATGTGAAATCTAGAGATTGGTCAAAGTAGTATGGAAGGTCCTGTCTGGTCAATAACATTCTAAGATTTTATTAAAATAATTAGTTGTAAAATAGTTATAAATAGATACAGAAGGAAGGGAGAAAGGGTAATATTTTACAAAACATAGTAGGGCAAGAAAGACCAAATTCTAGAGTAACAATGACCCTCTCCCAAGAGTTTTTTCTTTGTAGGAAACATATCTCAAAATAGCAGGTGACAGCCCCAGTGTGAGTGAGGGATTTAACACCTGTCTCATTTGTATGTCTTGTATCACCTTGCAGAGAAATCACTATAGTCTAATAATTCCCATTAAATACTATAAAATAATAAGAATTTTCAGTTAAACGTGTGTACTGCAAACTTTTGTAAGTTATGTTTTATAAATTATTTTATTTTGAGGATGATTGGCCCTGAGCTAGCATCTGTTGCCAATCTTCCCCTTTTCTTTTTTCTCCCCAAAGCCCCAGTACATAGTTGTATATCCTAGTTGTAGGTCCTTTTAGTTCTTCTGTGTGGGACGCCGCCTCAGCATGGCTTGATGAGCCGAGAGTATGTCCGTGCCCGGGATCTGAACCGGCGAACCCCAGGTGCCAAAGTGGGACATGTGAACTTAACCGCTATGCCACCGGGCCGGCCCCTGTAAGTAATATTTTAAACTGGATTGAGTATCATTACAGAATTCCAAATACAGAATGTGAAGGAAATGAACTGTCTACATTTCAAGCAATATCTTTATTCTGAAAACCTGAATCTAAATCCTCAGTAGTACTAACCCTCTTTCCTAAAGGATTGGAAAGAAAATTCCACTATCTTATGTATTTCCACAGTTAATTGTGAAACTTTCAAAATATTGCCTGATTAACATATAAATTATATGGCATTGACAGTGATTTCTATTTTTTTTAATCTGTATAAATACAGTAACAGTCAAGATAACCGGCATCTGGGATAATCTCAACTCAAAGAATTTGCAAGGGGGAGCCTGAAAATATTTCATGTGCCTTAGGTTCTGTACATTTGTATATGAAAATAAGTATCCTGAAGATTTAAGGCGAAAAACAAAACTAAACTTCATTAAACAACAATCACAAAAATCCATAAGCATTCCCATCAAAGACTTTCAAATGGTAATTACCACCCCCAACCAACAAATTCAGGGTTGGAGAATCTACGACCCTCAGTAAAAGGTGTGTTTAGGTTATGGGAGTCTATACTATTATCCCTGACATGAGTTTTAAAAGGGACGATTGCAATGAGTTGCTTTTGACAGAGACAATGATTTTCGAGATTCAGATCTCAAAACATTTCAGAATGACTTATTTATGGTACGCTCATTTAACTACAGACTATTTGGATATTTATATTGTTGCAATTTCATTCACTTTGTAACTAGGGTTGAGAATAAAGCACCAAACTTATATTGGACATCCAGACGTCACTGCTAACCACAGACTCACATTCTTTTGCTATTTATACCGTTTGTTTACTTTTTGCATTTCCTCAGCTTGGACAGGGACTTTCTGCTTCTAGTCAATTTCACTCTTGTTTTTGGCACATGAGTAAATTTTCCAGTACTTCTGGAAAATGTTACATCTAACAAATTCTTAGCAAAGAGATGATGGAAACGTTCCTATTGGGATTTAATAAATTGGGTGGTGATAGTTGTCATTATTGTCCCAGGAGATAACCACAGTAACCAAAAACATGTCCCAATTGTCTCTAGTAGGCTGGATAAATGGTCCCTCCTTTCTTTCACCCCTACCCAACATCACCATGCAATACTACTATCCCATTCTTTAAAACAAAAGCGGCCTCCAAGGTTAGCCTGGCAACAACTTCTACATACTCCAGCCCCTTCTGAGTTTTCTGAATGATTCATTGAGAATTTCTGTCAATACTGTAGGCTGGAGAACTTAACTCTGGTCTCCACTGCGTACAATTAACTCTGGTCTCTTGTCAGTTACCAAATTCTTTTATGTTTAATCACATCATGTTATTTAAAATGAAACTTTGGAGCACCATAAATGTATACTTTTTTTTCCTTCAAAAACTGCCAAAAGGTAAGGGGATATTTTGTTTATAACAAGTTATAGCTCTTTTGGAGTAAACATACTCTGTTCAAAGGGAATCTAGGAATTAATTCCCAGATCAATACTCCTCCAACACCTTCATTTAGTATGCTTGCAAAAGAGGTTGCCTTATTCAAATCCCAGTGCTTCTGCTATTATTGTAGCTGGTGCTCTCAACTTTATCTACCAGCTGGTTAGAAGTAAATGTTACTTGTTTTATTGCTCAGTCAGAAGAAAATTTCCACACCAGTGCAGCCAAACTAAAAATGAATAGGAAATTATAAATACAGCTTGGGGAGGAAGGAAAGACTATTTCCTTTCAGCCACTCTCAATTTGGCTCCGACTGTATTATGACAAATATCGTGCTGCCTCAATCTGTGGAAAGTGTTCCTATTGTAAAACTCCCAGTGCCACCTCTCAACACGGCACTGAGACACCATTTCCCACCAAGAATTCCGTGGAACACTCTGCATCCCCAAGTGGCTTTATATCTCAGTAACATCCAATCTCCGTCAAAATCTTTAGTTCAAAGGTTGCAATTACTGCTTATAGCACAAACATAATGAGTCACAAGATTTTTATATCATTATAATGGAAATGCCTGTGACCACTTTGGTGTCTGTTTTAATGCCCTTTTGCACCAGGGAATAACTCATCAGCTATTGCTAAAATTTCCCAACATGTATCAGGAAGGGAAGAGGCTAAAGAAAGATTATGACCTATTTTGATAGGAATCTAAAATACTTCACGATTAATAATTTTGCCCTTTAAGTCTACATAGAGGAATAAATATTTCCTTGCACACTTGCATTCTCAAATCAACCTTAAGTTAAAGAGGAAATAAAGTAATTTTACATTACAATAATAAATCTTCCATGTTATCTTCTAAAAGTTTTATAATGTTACATTTTTACATTGAAATCTATGATTCTTTTGAGTTGGTTTTTTTGTAAGGTATGAGGTTTAGGTTGAAGCTTAGGGCCTGGTGAACAGATCTGCAGCATAACATCGAAAGCATGATCTATAAAAGAAAAAAAATCGATCAAATAGGCTTCATCAAAATTAAAATTGTTTGCCCTCCTAAAGACCCTATTAAGAAGATGAAAAGACTAGCTATAGACTGAGAGAAAATATTTGCAGACCACATACCTGACAAATGACTTATATCTAAAATATATAAAAAACTCTCAAAATTCAACATTAAAATAATAATCCAGTTAGAAAATGGACAAAGGCACGAAGAGACAATTCCCCTAAAAAGATATACACACAACAAATAAACACATGATAAAATGTTCAACGTCGCAAGCCATCAAGAAAATGCAAATTAAAACTACGATGAGATATCACAATGCATGAATCAGAACGGCTGAAATTTTAAAAGTTACAACAAAAAATGGTGGCCATGATGTAGGGAAACTGGATCTCTCATTCATTGCTGATGGGAATGTAAAATGATAGAACCATTCTAGAACATAATTTGGTAATTTCTTACAAAAGAAAACATACACATTCCATAAAATCCAGCAATGGCCTTCCTGTACATTTATACCAGAGAAATGAAAACTTGTGTCCCCCCAAAAAACCTGAATATGGTTGTTTATAGCAGCTTTATTTGTAATAGCCCAAAACTGGATCTACGAAAATATCCTTCAATAGGTGAAAGATTGAACATACTGTGGTACATCCACGCTATGGAATACTACTCAGCAATAAAAAAAGAATGAACAATTGATATATACAACAGCTTACATTGCTCTCAGGGCCTTATGCTGAGTGAAAAAAAGCCAATCTAAAAAGGTTACATCCCATATGTTTCCATCTATATAGCATCCTTGAAACGACAAAATTATAGAGATCAAACACGGATTAGTGGTTGCCAGCAGTTGAGGATGTTGAGAGAGAAGGAATGTGTGTGACTATAAAGGGGTAGCATGAGAGAGATCTTTGTAGAAATAAAATAGTTCTATATCTCAATTGAAGTAGTGGTTACACAAAACCACAAATGTGATAAAATGACACAGAACTATAGTACACAACTGTACCCGTGTCAAATTCTGGAGTTTATATTGTACTATAAGTATGTAAGATGTAACCATTGAAGAAAACTGGGTTAAGGACACACAGGACCTCTCTGTACTATCTTTCCAATTTCCTGTGAATCTATAATTTTTCCAAAATAAAAAATTATTTAAAAAATCTTATCAGAAAGGCTATCCGATAATTATCACAAACATCTTATGCACAGGCTGTTGGACACACTAATTCCTCTCTTAGATCGAAAGTAACTCCATCAAAGTTATTACATAGACTTTTAGGCTTGGCTTGGCATATTTTTATCCTAAAAATGAAATCTTTACATGATGTTATTTAAAACTAAGTGTAATAGTGGACTCCTCTTGCTTATGGCTGCCTGTATTCATTTTCACTTCCTCTAACAATAGCAAGCTATGTTGGCGAGGGGAGTAATAGTCTGCACCCTTCCCCATGTAACATGGTCCAGGTAGGGCCTTGGTCCCCATCTGCTATGATTAGCACCTGACCTAGGCAGCCAATAAAAAGACTTCAGGCTCCTGGCTAGAGCAATTGCTTTAGGCATGAGAAATGTGAGCCATACTGGTCAATCTAAATCCTTCTGAGATTAATTCATGCACTTTGAACCAAGAGTGCTCTTATTTTTATTTATTTTTGTAATCATTGACCATTTGTTTATAAATTTGTAGCTTCTGGTCACATGGAGAAGGTTGGCCTGAGAATTAAATCAATAGGCTAGCATCACCCTTGAGTCAAAGAATCTCTTTGTTTCTTTATGTTTTGCTTAAATTAGTCTAGGTTAGGTTTTTGTTACCTATATTCCAGGGTCCTGATAAATATAGCAAACCAAAAATATAGATATTGAAAATATTCTATCATCACTTATTATAATATTTTTATTTGAAGAAACTAAATAGAAAAGATGTATGCCAATGATTCTTATTTGTAAGTGAATTGAGAGACTGGATAATATTAAATGAAATATATATATATATATAATTGCTGATGTTTGATTTATAAAATTATAATATCATATAGTTCGATTACTTATAGATTTCTTTATTTATACTTGCCTCCTTCCACAAAAATTTGAGGTCAACATTTTCCTGAATATTCTAATGATAAATATATTTCTCCAGTAAAATTTTTGAAATTCTTTTTATTGGTTACCTGGTTTTAAACAAAGTATATTTCAGAAATTTTGCTATACTCCCAATATAAATGAGAACTTGATTTAGAATATCATTTATCACATGATATTATGGCGATAAGTGTTACTTCTTTTAAAAAATTACAAGAGCAAATCCTGAAGTCCTCTATTATCATATGGGCATGTTTTGACTTCATTTACTCCCACTTCAATAATATATTATTTTAATTCAAAAATATTTTTAACATCTGTCAACCTATGAAAAAATAAAGTATAATTTTGAGAGAATGTTCTGATTTTGCACATGAAATGTTAGCTTCAAATGAAGATAAAATTATAAAATATTGATACTATATTCACTAGACTTCTCTTCATTTGTATTGACAAAATATCCCCCATATAGCCATTTACTTCAAAAAATGGAGCTTTACCTTTTTTTGTGTTAAATAACTCCTTTCTTTCAATATCCTGGCCCCTTGCCCCCTTCTGTGTATAAATATGAAAGATCTCACAATGAAGTTGCATTTCTTGCAACTTCTTCAAATTTCTTGAAAGTCGTCTCTCCCTGGGAAAAATAGGAAGAAAGAATCTAAAGGAAAAGAGAAATATGCTCCTGAATAGCAGATGGTCTGTGTGGTTTGGAACTATATCCCCATGAGAGCTAAAAAACCCCAGAAACACAGTAAGAACTTTTTTTTTTTTTTTTTTTTTAAAGATTTTATTTATTTTATTTTTTCCCCCCAAAGCCCCAGTGGATAGTTGCATGTCATAGCTGCACATCCTTCTAGTTGCTGTATGTGGGACTCGGCCTCAGGATGGACGGAGAAGTGGTGCCTCGATGCGCACCCGGGATCCGAACCTGGGCCGCCGGCATTGCAGCGCGCGCACTTAACCACCAAGCCACAGGGCCGGCCCCACAGTAAGAACTTTTATCACCATATCATAATGTGCATAAAAGTGTCCTTTAATTTTTATCAAAATTTGTATGTGTGTGTTGAACACAATTCATTGTCCAAACTGAAACTGAAACTTAGAATTAGTATACACAGAAAGGAAATTGCTCAGGAAATTACACATTTTACTTTTCATTTTACCAGAGTAAAAAGAAATCATAAGCAAAATGATTTTCTTGTTATTGAGGTGAAAGTCACATAACATAATTAATCATTCTAAAGCTTGCAACTGAGTGGCATTTGGTACATTCACAATGTTGTGCAACTACTATATTAAGTTCCGGAATGTTTTCATCACCCCAAAAGAAAACTCCTTATCCATTAAGTAGTCATTTCCCATTTTCCTCTCACCAAGCCCCTAGCAAACACTAACCTGCTTTCTGTCTCTGTGGATTTAACTCTTTGAGATATTTCACGTAATGGAATCATACAACATGTGACCTCTTGTGTCTGGCTTCTTTTACTTAGCATAATGTGTTCAAGGTTCATCCATGTAGCATGTATCAATGCTTCACTCTTTCATATGGCTGAATAATATTCCATTGTACGTAGTATAAACCACATTTTGTTTATCCATTTATCTGTTAGGGGACATTTGGGTTGTTCCTACCTTTTAGCAATTGTGAATAGTGCTGCTACGAACATTCACATACAAGTAGTTGTTTGAACACCTGTTTTCAATTTTTGGGGGTATATACTAGGAGTAGAATTGCTGGGTCATATGGTAATGCTATCTTTTACTTTTTGAGGAACTGCAAAACTGTTTCCTGCAATGATTCCACCACTTTCCATTCCTACCAGCTATGTATGAGGTTTCCAATTTCTCCACATCCTTACCAACACTTACTATTTTGTTACTATTGTTATTATCATTATTAGTATTATAGCTATCCTGTGGGTGTGAAATCGTATCTCATTGAGGTTTCAATTTGCATTTCGATCTATGATGTTGAGCATTTTTTCATGTGCTTGTTGGCCATTTGTATATCTTTAGAAAAATGTCTATTCAAATCTTTTGACCATTTTTTAATTGAATTGTCTTTTTGTTGTTGACTTGTAAGAATTCTTTATATATTCTGGATAATTAGATGCTTATCAGATATATGGTTAGAAAATATTTTGTCCTGTTCTTTGATTCTTTGGATTTTCTTTTCACTTTCTCAGTACCTTGATGCCCCCCAAATTTTAATATTTTTTTAAACATTTTGAGGGTTTCTGTCTCTTTTTTTTTCTGCAGGGAAAGAGTTGCCTTGAGCTAACATCTGCTGCCAATTTTCCTTTTTTTTTTAGCCCCTCCCCAAAGCCCCAGTGTATGGTTGTATATCCTACTCGTACATCCCTCCAGTTCATCTATGTGAGCCGCCACCACAGCATGGTAACTGACAGACAGGCAATGTGGTTCCGTGACTGGGAAATGAACTTGGGCTGCCAAAGTGGTGAGAGTGCTGAACTTGAACCACTAGGCCATCAGGGCTGCCTTGCAAAATTTTAATTTTGATTAAGTCCAATTTACCTATTTTTTTCTTTTGTTATTTGTGCTTTTGCTGTCATATTTAAGAATCCATTCCCAAATCCAAGGTCATGAAGTTTATCTGTATATTTTCTTCCAAGAGTTACATAGTTTTAACTCTTATATTTAGCCTATGGATCCATTTTGAGTGAAGTTTTGTGTATGGTGTGAGGTAGGGATTCTGTAGCTATTTAAGACACACTTCGTGAATATTTGAGCCACTGGAGAGATAATTCTGACAAAATAAAGGAATTGTTTTACTGAAATGTATAGCCTTTAAATTTAAAAATTTTACTACTGTGGATTTTGATGCACATGTGGCTCTTATGAAAGTTAGAATTAGTTGATACTACTCTGAAATACGCCATATTTGATTCAGTAGTGGCATTAGAGCTACTGTGCCTTCCATATTTATTTCTGCTGACTACTTTAGCACTAGTCCACCAAGTCTGGCAGTGACTGGGCAGTGTCTAAGGCTATAATATCTAGAACATGCCTGTCGATCTTCCTACAGTCCCCAAATCTAGAGGTGGAGGAATGGGGTTCTAAACCTCTCCTGTGATTCCACCCTCTCATATTTAAATAGGGCTTTCCATTCCACAAAGCACTTTTCAGCCCAACATTTTATTTGATCCTTCTACTACCTTTTGAAGTAGACAGAACGTGTAGTTTTTCATCATTTTTACACTTAAGAAAACGGAATCTTTGCAAAGCTAAATGATCTTCCAAGGTCACATGACAAAAAAGCAGCAGACCAGTACTCAAAATCCAGTCCTTGGACTCTGGGCCAGTTTCTTTTTCGCCCCGCTATAACAAGACAGTGTGATTCTGGAGCAAATTTATAAGAGGTTTTTTTTTCTTAAAAAAAATTATTTAACTCATTACTGAAAATCGTGTTTAAAAAGTGATAAAAAGCCATAAAGTGCTATTTTCCCTCCAAATGGACATGTGGTACATATTTATAAGCTTTTAGTACAATAATTTTACAACCAAACAGCTGCTGAAACAATGAATTTTTATGACCAGCATCTCAGTTGGTGTTTTCCTCCCCAACATGATATAAAATAAAGTTTTTGTGAGACAATTCATCTATTTCAGATGCATTTAATATAAGCATCAGCAAAACGATCAGCAACAAGCGAATCCATGAAATAAAATCACATTGGCAGTGGAGTAAAATAAAAACACGTGTTGGTTATCTATTATTTTTGCTCACATGTATGCAGGATGCTAGTGTACAATAGTTTTGGAGATTCTTTGAAAGGGATCACCACTAGGCCTTTTTTTCGGGGCTATGAGGTATAGACATCCATCCTTATCTCATCATCAAATCACACTTATTAATTGAGCACCTTTCATATGGATAGCCCTGTGCTAGATATTATAATAGGATAACAATATGAATAAGATTTAGTCTCTACCTTTAATTTGCAATCAAAGAAAGGTAACATACTTGTATACAGCTTATGACATTGTAAAAGAATATGCCACGACCGAGGTAAGGAGCTGCCCTGTGAGGTAATGAGTTTCCTGTCCCTGGAGGTGTTCAAGCACAGCTGGCCTTCCACTGAACAGCATTGTTATAACACAATCTGATGCATGGGTGGAGGGTAGCAGTGAATCACCTCTAAGATCACTTACAATTTTCATGTAAGCTCTAAAATAATACAGTGTACAGTTAAAGCTGTATGAATGCTTACTGTTGTATTAATGCTTTTCCTGCTTGTGATTTTCTTCATTCATTATTCATACTGTGCTTGTAAACCATTTTTATTACTTCTTGAATGAAATGTTTTCTAGAGGAGAAATAGCCTGGCCTGTCTTTTGTAATAGGAGTTCCATCCAAGATAAGTCCTACAGTTGTTCCCGGTGACTTTCTTTTGGTTTTTCCTTAAACAGCCCTCCAACATCTGATAATGCAGATTTCACCACCAGAACACCCCGCAGTTAGTCCTATCACATTACTATTCTACACTGGATCACAGGATTGTATAAAAACTGAAATATGGTGTAATTAGTAGCTGAAAGCCTAACTAACTAATGTAAAATAAATTCTGGGAAATTTAAAGTATTCTTTGGCACTGATCAGGACCATATAAAGCATTTCAAATTAAATAGCATCCCAGTATGCTAACAATGTGTTTTCTAAAAGGTGAAGAGGTTAATTGTGTTGTAAAAGGAATTTCCAAAAGAATGCATCATCTATTTTACGTTGAAACATCAATTTACTATGGCAGGAGGCCATATTACTGAACTTTGCAGATTAGCAAGTAATTGACCAAACATTCAGAAATAGTTTTGCCTAATTGTTGGTTGTTGGAGCAGTATATATTATTATATTTAGAGATCCTAATTAAGTTTAATAAATTAAAGTGATCTTTGTTGTGAACTAAAATTTTTATTATACATTTTTAAGTTAATAAACTTACTTATATGAATTTGCTAAAAGATTCTTGCCGTTAAATGTGTCATAGTTGATATAAAACTGCTCAGTCATTTGGAGGATACAAATACTTTAAAAAAATATTTTATGTTAGCAAATGAGAATTACTGCTTATTATTCATCCTAACAATACTCACTTCTCAAATTATGAGCTGAATATATCTTGATTGTGGGTTATGGTAATATGTAGAAAGTTTAATTAGGGTATACAAATGAATTGGGCTTTTTTTCTATAAATCCTATACGTTTTGTTCCCACTGAAAGATTTTATTTTTCAACTTGTCCAGCTTTCAAAGGAATAGAGAGTCCATTGTGGACTTATGGATTCCGTATGGTGACCAACATCAATAAATACCCTCTTTCATGCATCTCCTTCTCTTCAAAGAATGCATCATCCCTTAGCTAAAGAAATACCAAAGTGACTCTTAAAATTTAAAAGCATTAGTTCCATGGATAACACTGCCAAATGTTTGTTAAGAGAGGCAGGTTTGTAAAAGTTCTATTTAGCCAACACAATTCATATCAACTCCAACTAATTTTCTTAGCACCCATCCCTATCTTTATCCTGTTTCTATATATATCACAGCAAAACTGGTGATAACTTAATGTAATCTGCACAGGAACAGTCTGTCCTAGATACTGTGTAACAGAAATAATTGGTGTTTACAAATGTCTGTAGATATGTGAAAGACTAATAGGAGATTTGAGCAAAATTCAAAAGGGTTCTTATATTAAAAACTGATACATAGCACTATTTTAAAAGGCAGACTAGGATTAATTAGTTCACAGACATTTTAAAAAGTTATATTAAATAAACCATAGACCAAACTGAGGGAGGAAGACACTGGAAATTAGGTTGTTATTATGGTTCTGTTCTTTATATCAGCATGTAATCTTTTGTTTTCTGTAAAAGAAAACTCAAGTCAAAACAGCTCACACTGCAAAAGAAATGTGTTGGCTTATGTGACCAAAATATACTCAACTTCCTTTTCTACTTTCAGAAGAAGCTTGCTATGGTAGATCAAATGGAGTGAACAGAACCCCTTCCTCTCTCTAACTCTCATTTCTGCCTCCTTGGTGTTATCTCCATTCTTAACAATTTTCTCTCCTTGTAGCCCTACACTGGCTCTCAGAGCCTCCCAGGCCTCGTTTTTTTCTCATTCATGTCACATAGAGAAGAATAAAGAAGCATCTTTTCCAGAAATCTTAGGAAAAGTCACTTCTCAATGCCTTGGTCATATGTGGGACATAGGCTCTGAATCAATCACCCTGGCCAGAGAAAGAGATGTACAGATTATCTTAAGCCAATGAGGCTTTACTTCTATGGTTGAGGAGAGGTTCAACTTCCTCTGAAATATACGGGCTGTATGGGGAAGGAGAAGACTCCAACAAAAATGGGGTGATATTTTCATCAAGAAAAAAGGGGAATGGGGTCTGTCCCAATGGAGTAGTGGTTAAGTTCGCATGCTCTGCTTTGGCGGCCAGGGGTTTGCAGGTTCAGATCTCGAGTGCAGACCTATGCACTGCTCATCAAGCCATGCTGTGGCGTTGTCCCACATACAAAATAGAGGAAGATGGGCACAGATATTAGCTCAGGGCTAATCTTCCTCAGCAAAAAGACGAGGATTGGCAACGGACGTTAGCTCAGGGCCAAACTTCCTCGCCAAAAAAAAAAAGGGGGGGCATGGATATTGGCTGACAAACAGAAAATGTACATGAGACTTGTGTTGTCCTTCTCTACCTTTCCACCAGTCCTCTCCTTGCCTTTAAGTAATTAATAGGAAAATCATTTCTGTAAAGAGACCACAAAACTAGTGAGCCAATTATTCCCACTTCTCCCATCTATAGCCCCATTACCAAATGTGGTTATTAAAAGAAGCTGCCTCCCACTCCATTTCGTGTTCCATCATCCATGGAAAATGACCAAAGAAGTTGCTGAATCACAATGCCTTTGATAATATACTGCTGACTAATTCTTAAATAATAAGCATAAATGTAAGTGGCCTTTTCTCCAAATGTAGAACAAGGCAAAGATGCATACAGCCCCTCCACCAATTAAATCATATTCCACAATTCCTTCGCCTTTCCAGAGAAACCTGCAGATTTCAATGTCTCGGTTCCAGTTTCTGTGGTTTTCTAATTGGACTCCTGAGCCAATTAGCATGAATGCAAATATGAGTCAATGGGCAAATAAAATATGTGAATAGGTGAAAAGATGCAAATTATTAACCTGGCGTTAGGATGTTTGTCGATTCAGGTTCTCTATGCCAAAATCATACGTGATAGGGCTCTACTAAGTAGGAGAGAGGAACTGTGCTAGATATCCTCTATTTACTCCTTCGGGTTCACACTCTAGCTTTTTCACCCCAGCCTGTGCTCCAGCAGCTAACCTGTATGGACTACATCTATTCCCTCGCACCTCTGATTTCTGGTTGGGCTTGGCCATTAAAGGGCACCAGCATGAAATAAGCAGGGGTGTGGAGAAGGATGTCTTGGAAGTTCTTTCCCCAGCTCTCTCTCCTCTAGTAATTCTCCAGGGGATGGCTGTGCCCCTCTATAAAATCCCACAGCTCTTATTAAGTGGCCTTCCCCGAAGACCTATCCCCTCTCATTCCAGCAAATGCTCCATCCTCTTACTCCTTCAGACAGAGGGATGTTGATAGCTCCCCACTATGACTAGCCCAAGGATTCAATTGTTAGATTCCTTAAGCTGTGCACACGCTTTTATACACAGTCCACTAACTAAGTTTACTCTAACCTAGCTGGTAGAATGTACCATCCATCTCCTGCAAGGACCATGACTGATACCTGGGTCAATGAGGTATGGGAATGATATGGGAAAGAACAAGTTGTGTCCAGCGAAAATGTGGAAGTAGCCTGACGAGACTAGAGAGAAACATTAAAGAAAGTGAGAAAGTTGAATCACCAGGAGAAGGCCTGATGATAGAGCCCCTAAATCAAGAGAACTTGAGAGTTTGGTTGACAGAAATAAAAGGACTAGAAAAATGTGTTTGAGTATGATCAGGGCACATTGAAAATACAATTTAAGGATATTTCTTTTATTGTTCAGGGTGGGCTGGTAATGGAAAAGACCTAAAGATGGAAAGAAAGTTTAAAGATATCTGGAAAAAGACGGATATAAGTCTAAGTAGTGGTGTTGATAGGTGAAGAAGGATGATTGCATGGGATCTTTCAATTATGGAGAACTGAATAAGTAACATGAGAAGAGGGATACAGAGAATAATCATAAAATTTATCACCCAAAGCAGGAAATTTTTGGAAGTGACAAAAGTTCCATTAATACTTAAGGCAAGACAGTAGATGTATACCAGGATTGCCACCATAAAACAGGGACATGTAGTCAATCTAGGGATAAACAAAGTATTTGAAGATATCAGACCTGAGTTCTCGAGGAACCGATTGCTTTTGGGGGGATAAGGAAGGTTAAGAATAAAGCCAATTCTATGGGAGTAGGAAAGACAGGTAAAAGGGTCATTTTTGGACATGAAATTGCAAATGTCCAGATAGCATTTGCTAGTACAGAACCAAACTCATGGTCAGCTGAGAACACAGGATGAGAAATATAGATTTGAATCTTGTCAACAGAAAGAATGAACTTGTTCTACCAAAGAGATAATTTCCCTGACAGAAATTCCTTCCCTCTTAACTATTTATGTCTGTAAATTTTTTCCTCCACTGCAGTTTAAGATCGTTAAGGGCAGGGCCAGCTTTTGATTCACTTTTGTAAATCGCCAGGCTTAGCACCGTGTTGTATATCTAAAAGATACTAATAAATGTTTGCTGAGTTAAAGACTTGTTTAATTTAGGCCACTTTAATAGCATATCTATTACCATGTCTCTGTTCTACCCCTACTCTGCCATACCTCATCCTTCACCTAAACAAATCCTACTGTTACTCAAACCAGTTTGCCATCTAGAAATGAAGGAGAGTCTAAAAATCAGTGTCTAGCCAGGAACTGAGCTATGGTAGATTCCTGTGTTGTTTGAAAGCGAGCCAGGACATAAATTAACTGGGTTGTACATAAAAATCTTTGTCTTGTGTAGGCAATTGAATGAGCAATGGTTTCATTGTCTTACTGGCTAAACAGTGTTATATATTTAAATGCTGTCTTTTTCTTCCTCTCTTCTCTTTATTTATTTTTGAGGTGTTGAGAGATGTTATTCTTTTTTTTTCTTTTAATAAGATGAATGGAGGAAATTTTTCTATGTATTTATAACTTGTTGATGGCCCAGATCAATGTTTGACTTCTAACAAGGCAAGTATACTCTAGCTGTCTACTTATTCTCGTGTTTTTAGCAATTGGTTTTATAGATATAAGTAAGGTCTTCCCCATTCACTTTACTTTTTTAAAAGCAGCTACCATTTCTTCATTTGTCATAAAACTTATTTGCATCTGCATCTGATAAATATGAAGTACATGCCGACAGAGCCTTTCATTCATCATTATTTGACAGAAATAAAAAGATCTCAAATGCTATAGAACCTCTCTCTCTCTGTCTCTCTCTTGCCCTCCTTTCTCCCTCATATTTAAGACATCTATTTTCAGAGCATGTCAATATTGAATATTCATTAATTCTCAAAGTCTTGGGTTTTTGCCAGTTTAGATTTTGTTGATGTTTCATTACACTGTTGAGCAGATTTCATGGTTCTCTAATCAAATTAGCTCACTTCTAAACACAAACATTTTTATAAGACACTTGCCCAAAGCAATTGTGACTTAGCTTCCATCTTATTTTTTCAATACAAAATAGAACAGCGGGTTATTAAGTTCAGCATATCACTTGCTGTGCAAATAGACCAACACACAAGAGTTGCAGCCAATCGTCCTACGGCAATTCTAACACACACTCTACATCGGAGTTGTTACACCACTAATATTCAAAGCCCCCTGGATTTCAATTATACTTTATTTATTATCTTAGCTGCTCCACTATTTGCAATGCATAGTAATCTTCTACACATTCACACCTTTCACCTTAATGGTTGTGAAGTATCTTCTATGATGCATTTTGTCATTTAATATTAGGTTTACTATGCAAAACACAGTCAAATCTTGACAGGCCCCATAAAAACCCATCCTAAATGAAGCATTATATTGTATGCTGTCAACGTAGACTAAAAAAATACAGTGCCACTCCACGAAGCTTGCAGAAGCAGCAGAAAATAGTGAATGATGTAACTTCCTGAAAGGAGCCTGCAACGGCATATTTTGCAGTTGACAGGACATATCCTCAGTCAGAATATGGAGTGAGGATAACCGGGGAAATGGCAACAGTTAATTAAAATTCAATTCAGTTTAGAATTCTTACTGAGGATTAAATTTTTAATGAGACCTGGATTCTGCTGTCTACAAGTTCAGCCAATGCAGAGGGAGAACAAGAAGTACACACAGGACTGTAACCAAGGCAAACCGCAGCTCCTGATGTCACAGAGGCATAAACAGCAGACTATGGCAGTACCATAGGGGGAGTTAATTGCAGCCCCTGGGGCTCTTGGTAAGTGATGTGCTCATGATTCCCAGGGCCTGTTAATCTTCTCAAAGTTTCCAAAATCCAGGGCTGTGAACCTACTATATTGGAATCATGGAGAGCAGCAAGTTCTGGGACCTTTGGCATCTGGCAAGGTCCCTCAGGCACAGAGATGGTTTCCTATCTAGTCTGCATGTCCAAATCACCACGAGAGTAATTGACAAGCAAATTCTTCTGCCCTGGCCAAGAGCTGCTCTACTGAAGTCCCAAAGTAGAGTCTGTATTTTTAATAAGTGTGCTGGGTGAATCAGATGTGTAGCCAGACATTGAAGACACAACTGTGCTGCTGTGGCTTGACAGATATTAGGGTCTCTGCCACCTAGGATCAACATTATGATATGTTCTCTGTTCCTTACAATCCCCGGCCCATTAAAAGTCATCCAATTATCTCTCACCCCGCAACAACCACTTTTTGTGTCCAAGCTAACAACTAGGTCACTAAAGTACAAGAGCTACATACTTCTTTAGCTCTTTCCCAGCCAGGATCCTATCTTCTCCAGGTAATTCAGCATCTTCAACCAAAAGGAGGCAACACACTGCTACATTGAAAGTAATTGGTTATTTTTATTAATAAGAGTTAAAGCACAGAATTATGGATTTGATTAATTTTATTTTCCATAAAAATGAGCTGGTTCAAAGTTATCAATACAGAAATATAACATATATGTAATATATTACATATATATGATACAAAACATATCACATGGTAGACGAAGATAACGGGACTGTGTCATATATTTTCCCTGGAAAATAAAATTGAACTCCTAAGAGATAACCTATGGGAATATAACAACAGCCTCTTGTAGTTAATGACAGAATCTATAATGTCACATCTTTTTAAATGAATCTTATGGTGAGACTTTTATACATTACATATAAAGCTCTATTTAGTATTCTTGTCAGGTGGGCTGGGGACTCTAAAATCTAGCTGGATCTCAGAGACATGAGGATCCCTTTTGCCATAGATATAACCTATAGTCAGACTTTAGGGCATATCCCGTGCTCATCCTGCAGTTGTGTACTAACACATGGCCACAGCTTTCAATGGGCAAATTCAGACCTGAAAGGGCATCTTTAATACCATCTTAGCTTCTATTTATGGTTTATTTGGGACTAGATATTAAAAACCTTCTTGCTACAAAATACCTAGAAATGCTGGATAAAATAAAAATAAATACGCTTTTTAAATAAATAGAGGAAAGTAAATAGTCCAGACATTTTTGTTAGAAAATTAAAAGATTTTAGGATGCCAAACTGGGAAGCTGAATTGAAGCCGCCATAGTCCTAGGGTACTTACTCTTCCAAATAATCTAGAATTGTGATTGTTAAAAGCAAAGCCAGAGAAGAAAGATGACGTCAGGGTCCAAACGTGGAAAGATGAGACCAATCACTTGAACAAAGTTGGGGCATTCAAAGGCCTTCAACCTCAGAGCGTAGATGGACCGGGGACAATCCACGTGCTAGAAAGGAGACGTGACAAGAAACTTATCTGTCTTAGAGAAGACTCTGGTGGAAAAATAAAATAAAATAGAAAAATCTCTCCCCTAACAATTTATAATTTGGGCTTGCCTTCATGCCGATATGGAATTAATTTATATTTCTTGCAAGTATAAGTTAAAAACTTTAAGTTTGCCCTGTGTCGGTAGATCCCCATCAAGGACTCATAACTACTCAGACTTCACCTGACACAAAAAGATAAAGCCCAGCTGGATGTGAACTCACAGTACAGAAAGAAATACGTCAACATGAGGAGGAGTCAGCAGAAAGAACACACGGCTGAAGTAGACAACCAAGGAGCTGAGACATTCCAACTACTCGATACAGATTTTGGAGTATGTACATTTAAATGCTTTTTTTAAAAAAGTGAATGTAGACCAGGAGTGACAAACAAGATTTTATCAAGCAAAACCAGAAAGATTAAAAAAAAGAATGAAATAGAATTTGTGTTTAAGAGTATATAAAAAGTATATGTCCGTATCTATGTAACCGCCACCCAATTTTTAAGAAAGAAAACATTTCCAGAACCTAAGAGGATGCTTGTGTGATCAAAATTCTTCCCTTCACACCATAGTAACCACGACCATGACTTATAGAATAATTATCCCTTTAATTTTACTTACTGTTCCTAAATAATATAATATTAAATTTTGATTATATGGAACTCTGCACACATAGAACTGCACTTTATTCATTTGATTGTGTTCTTATTTTGCTCAAAATTATTATTTTTGAAATCCACTTATGTTCACAGTTATAACTATAATACACTCATTTTTATTATTGTGTATTAATCCATTGTATGTATATACCACAGTCAACCTGTTAATTCTAGTATTAATGAACCCAAATAGAATTCCAGGAGTAAAAATATAAATATCAAAAAAATTAATTCAAAATAAAGTTAAATAATTAAAAGTAATGTTTCATAATCAAAGGTAATGTTAAACAGAAGATTTGGTGAATAAAAACAGAGAATTTGTAAATTGTAAGTTAGATCAACAGAAATTATACAAAATGCATCAGAGAGAAACACGGTGTAGGCTAAAAGTCATGGAGGATAGAATGAAAAGGTATAACATATATCTAATCAGTTATCTAGGAAGAGAGGATAAAGACAATGGGAGAGAAGTTTTAAAGAGAGAGTTTCCTAGAAATTAAACAAAAATTTAGATATTTAGATACAGGATATTTATTTAGATATAGGCTGCACAACAAACAAGAATCTTACCAACAATAGAATCTTACTAAGGGAAATTCTAAAAGATATAATTTGGGTATAATTCTAAAAGAAAATTATTCCAGAAGGAAGATCTGAGTAGCAAGAAAGAATGATGGGAAAAGATATTGGTATATATTTGGATAATCTAAAAAAACATTTAGTATATAAAATAATAACAGTGCTTAATTCATGGAATAAAGAAAAAGAGATAAAAATCCTGCACAAGATTAACCTATATGGTGTGTGGAAGTGTGGTTAGAATTTAAATATTCTTAACCCTTGTATTATTCAGAAAGAGAATAAACTTAAACATTAAATTAACTTTGTTTAAATTATAATAATGAAACTTCCAAGCCAAAGTTGGTTTAAGAAAGGGTGATAATAATAATAACAATAGCAACAACAACAATAGCAACACCAGCATTAATAATTACTAATAATCCCAGGAAGGGAGGAAGTGAAAAAAATGACAAAAAAAAGCATACAAACAGAATATAGCAAAAATAATTCAAAATATATCAAAAATCACAATGAAAGTAAATTGACTCAAGTTACGTATTAATAAACAAAGATAGTCAAATTGGAAATAAAAATAGAAAACCTTGCTCTATGCTATTTGTAACAGCTACTTCTAAAAACATTACAACAAGTTTTAAAGTAAAAGAATGAAAAATGGTATACCAGGAAACACTAAACAAAAGAAAGCTGATGTAGTTATGTTGTGACATAGTAGGGACACTGACTCTCAATGCATAATGTAAAGCACATATTCACCAGAAGTTAAAACAATTCTAAACTCATTGGAAATAATAATATAGGCTCTAAATACATAAGGCAAAAACTGACAAAATGTAAAGAAAATTTAACTGATTTACAGTTTTAGTGAGACAATGTAAACTCTTCTTTCATTAATCAATGTTCGAAGCAAACAAAAATTAATAGCAATATGGAAAAGATTTGACAACGTAGTGGAGTAGCTTGGTAAAATAGACATATATAGAACCTTATAAAATTAGCATTCCTCTTCAGCAGACGCAGAGCATTTATGAAAATTGACAACCTATCAAGACATATGGCAAGTCCTGTATCATACAGACCATGACCTTCGGCAAGAGAAGAATTGAAGTGAAAATCATCATCATTGATATAGTAAATACCAACAATTACAACAACAACCGTTAAAGAAAGGGCATATTTTTGTATATTTTAGAACATTTTCCAAATAGCAGTAGTTAACAAATTAATCAGAATGAAAACTTGAAAAGATTTAGAAGTCAATGAAAATAAAAATATTGTATATGGAAACTTGTGGGACAGGGCTAAAGTAGCTTTCAAAAATAAACATAAAGCTTAACTGCTTCTATTAAAAAAGAAGAACGGCCAAAAAAGAATTAATTAAGTATCCATCTTAAATACTCTTCTACACAGCACCCCAAATTCATCCTTGTGTATAAATGTCAGTTTCCATTTATGATCTCAAACTCCTCATCCTGGTTAGAATTCGATTATATTGAAACTATTTCCTGCTGATCTGAGATGGTCATCAATAGACTTAGTTATACCCCTTTGCTGGACTTCACAGCCCAACCTTCACCCAGTTTTACAATCTCAGCCTTTTGCTTTATAAAATCAAATATATTTATCAATCTATCCTTTTCTTCCCAGAAATTTGCATCTGTCCCACCCTGTCTTGGGTCTTAATAATCTGATAGCATCCCTGACAGCACTGTAGAAAGAAAACATCTTCTAATGGAAATGAAGAAATAAAGAAATGCATCACCTGAATTTGCATGTGTTCATTTTACTGAAGAGAACTGAATCCTTAGGATTTGCGATCAGACATTTTCTTTGTGGTGATAAAAAGAACATCTTTCTTAGTCTTTAAGAAAAATTAGAAGACCTTGCCTGAGATCATTGCACCTTAGACTAAATTCAGAACCAGAACTGTCACCTCCCCACATCTTCATCAACCTTGTCATCTTTGTGCTGTCAAGTGCACAAACACTTTTCCCTAGGCAGTAACTATGGAGGACAAGCTGGTGCGAGATTTTTCTTTCTTTCTTTTTTTTTCTTTTTCACAATTCCCAGAGGAAATGAAGCTACTAATTAGTCAGTGCAAAAGCTCCAATAGGCATTCCCTTCATCTTTGAATATGGGAACTCATCGTGCCTTCTTAAACTGAACTGGAATAAAACTGGTACACTAAGCAGTTACAGAGAGCCCTAAGGAACTCTCTCGAAGATGAGTTTGTCTGAGGAAATATAATCACATCCCCTGCTCAGGGTAGATGTTGCATTCTATCTCTTGTGGAAATCTAGATAAATTTCTTCAAGGACATTTTGCTGTGTTGTGCAGCCATATATATTAACCTTGAGAGGATACGTTAAACATAAACAACAGAGGAGTCTCCTCCTGCCAGCTCCAAAAATATATACTCTTTGATATTTAATAATAGTTTACATTTATAGACCAGTTCAGGATCAGGCATCACCCTCAGTATTGTGCATGTATTAATTTTATTTACTCCTCAAAGCAAGACTATGGTATAGGTTCTATTATCCTCATTTTACAGATGAGGAAACCAAGGCACAGAATGGTTAAGTAATTTGACAAAGATCAGATTTGACTAAAGAAATTTGACAAAGGAAAGTGTAAGAGTCAAGATCTTAATTCAGATAGCTGGGCTTCAGAACCCATATTTTGAAGCTTATTACTTTAACCTCCATTTTGAGTTTCTGTGGGCATTCTAAGAGTCAACAACAAGAACACAAGACACTAATGAGCTATCTAAGTTATGCAAAGGTTTCTAAGATTCATCCAATATTGCTATCGCCCACCTTGTTCCAACTACTTCCTCCATGACTGTATCTTCATCCTACACCACATAGTACCACACAGTAGTCACCATAGTCTTTACCGGGGACCTCTTGGTATTCAGAATCTAATTATTTGGAGTTAAGAGTCACCATTATGTAAACTGCAATGTTTTATTGATTCCTCTAACTATATTCGGAATAGCATATGAATAAAGGCCTGAGCTATGGAAACTCTATAAGTTCAAACCCAGCTCTACATGTTCTAGCATATTTGGGGGCATAATAGCCCCACTCAGCATCAATTTCCTCTTTTGAAAAACACTGATATTAATAGTACTGACTCTGCAGAGCTGTGATGAATAAGTTAGATAACATATAGAAAGAAGTTCAATAAATTTTATGTGACTCATTAAGTGTTCAATATTTAAAAAATTAATAGTTCAGGGACAGAATTGCTGAATGATTTGCAAAGAATACACGATGACGAAGATTTCAGAAAATAAGTCACTTAAAAGAGATTTAGGGTTTAAATTTCTTTTAGGATATCTAAAATAAACTCTTCTAGAGTACATTTATTGCAGGAAGCCAGTATGACTTTCTCACTTGTTGGGTTTCAGACATCATAGTTTAGTGTTTTATATATCTTAATGTATTTAGGAAAGCCCAAGAGAAATTGGTAAGAGTTCAGAGAAACCAAACGCAATAAAAGAAAGTGACTCTTAAAATACGAGGAAAGTGGGGCTATTGTGTCAGCATCACCCTGACTGTGCCCTATGGGTCGGGTGAAGCTTCAATGAAAACATAAAACAATATACTCTATAGAAGTTACAAATTCTCTGGGAGAGGACTAGAACTGGAAGGTACCATAGATCCTCAGAAGACACCTGCATTTCCACAATTTGCAAAATAAATAACTTATCTAAGAAATTTCAGGAGCTTAGCCAAACTGATCCAATGTAATTTTCTAATAAACACACATTTGGGTGAGGGACAATTGTGTGAAGTGAGAAAATTGTAGGCATCTGTCTATGTTTCGAGATTTCTTTTCAAGCAAAGGTGTGACTTAGAGGTGAAACCACTAATACACATTTTAGCTAAACATTACATGGCCCAATGAAGAGTGAAGCCAAAATCGCTATTATAAAACGAATTTTAAATAGATCTGAATTTTTATTGAAAAATTCAATTTTTTAACAAAAATCAATTTTGAATTTGATAGTTCAGGAACAATAATTTCTCAGCACTTTCCACTGTTCGATTGTTCCTGCAGTGTGTAATGAGGATTTATGGTACAAAATGATGCTGATAGGTGCTTACTTTCACCAAAAGGTCTTGGAAAAGTCAGGTATTTGGGAGATGCCTTATTTTCCTCTAATATTTTCACTTTTTAAATCTCTAAAGTCTATGTATGCTTCATTACATCTTGGTCAATATTGGTTTATCTTGAGTATTATCGTACTTGACTTTGCAGTTTTTCTTTCTTATAACACATTTTGAGGGGTCTAAGTTTACATTGTTCTCTTATGATTTGAAGAATATCCACTTAGGAATTATTTTTCAGGACTTATTTGCCTTATTTCAAGCCTTAGTGGAATTAAATAGTGAAACTTGAAATATAATTCTTAAATTATAAAGTTATTCTGTTGAATGTTATAAATGTTAGCAAAAATATTAGAATAATGATATAATATAATCTCTATCCTTATATCTTAGATTATTGCTCAAGCTTCATTGACGTTTATGGAGATAAAGCTGAAAAAGAATATAAAGTCCTCCCAGTCTTTTAGCACTAAACTTCACAATATTAATATTAATTGTCAAAACATGTCATACTTTTGTATTTGAGAATTCTCAATAATATTTATACATAAATTAGCAGCTTTCACAAGCATCATTAGTTGTGGAAATAATATACAAATTTATATACACCCAAATAATACAGTTTTAACATATAAAGCACATAAGGAGATTTTTGTTTCAAGTTACAGCTCAAGTTCTTACCTATACTTGAAAGTATTATAAGATATTGCCCTACAGGATATTAGCAAATATCCAAATGGCATATTCCTATATCTACTACTTTTATGCTGATTAAACATAACAGTACTGAACATAATTAAATAATCATTATTGATAAACAAGTTCAGAGATACCAAAAGTTAAAATGAAGCATGCATTTGGTCTTCAGCTTTCCAAATGCTGAATCTGAGGCTGAAACAACTGAACAAATATTTGAAAGACCCTGAGTCCAAAGCCAAACTTCTGTGCATTTGTAGCTGGCAGACAAAATGCTGGTATTAACAATTATCTGAACTAGAATTTCAAAAATTGTATTGCAGCATCCTTTCTCTCTTCCTTTTTCTCTTCTCCTTAATCATATTCCTCTCTCTTCCCTCCTCTTCCTACGTAATTTCATCCTAAAGCTATTACGTGGAGCTCAAAAGGTAGGTGTCTACAGAAGGAGGTAAAGAGGGGTAGGGGAAGTGGGCAGAGCAGGCTGTCAGAGTCCCTGTAAGGTGACAAGGACATCCATGTGAAGAGTGATCTGGCATGGGAAGTCAGAGTCCACGCAGGATAAGGAGGATGTCCTCATAGAAGGGCAGCCTGGCATGGGGCCTCACTTAAGGTGAAGGCATCCACGCAGGAAAAGCGCTTGGCCTGAGCAGTCACCGTGTAAGTGGCTCAGGAGGGTGCCCTGTGAGGGAGCAGCCTAGGGTAGGATGTCAGAGCCCAAGGTAGGTGAGGAGAGTGTCCATATGGCGGGTGAGGATGGCACAGGACGTTAGAATACATATGAGATCAATGGGTTCCTCTTCAACGGGCCACACCTGATTCCTTTGATGCATGTTTGCATAATAGATCTTTTCCCACCCTTTTACAAAATTTTTTTTTCTTGTTTATGTTACAAACTTCCACACAGGTTTACTTACAAAAGACAAATTAAGAAATGGGTGAGTGATTCAAGAAGAAACCATGAGACCCGTCTGCCCTTCTAATTTGTGTTCATTGTGTGATTCTGGAAAACTACCTTAGTCTCCCTTTGTTTATATTTTCTCATTTGTACAATCGAATGGTATGTTTTTTCTTTCCTATTCTGTGGAAATGCTAAAGAGTCATTATTTCCTTGGAGAGATCTTGGCATTCAATATATATTACATAGTAATGCACAATCTTGGGAAACATTTTGGCCATTGAGGAGATTAGTACCATTATTGACTCTTGATTGATGAGACATTTGGGTAAAATCCAGGAACCAGCCAATTCTCAGTGTCACTGATGCACATTCGTAGCTTCCACAGCTTTGTAGAATAAGCAAAAAGAGAGAACTTTGGTTCATAGAAATGATGAGAAATCATGATTTTCACTTTTGTTCTCTGACCTGTTTTTCTTAAATCACCTTTCTGATGTCAAATCCAACTCATATGGATTATACAGACCACATGGGATTTTTATCTAAAGCAATTATTTAACAATTGATTTGTGTTTTCTACATTAATGACTTTTCTATATTAATGATACAATTTCTTCCAATATAAGTTTAAAGTTAGGCATCTATAAATAGTGGTTTAAATTTTTCAGGTCACTGGAATAGAAATGTTCTGGGGTTGCGGTTACAGCACCCTAAGTGCTCACTGTAGGAGCTGCCAGATGGAAATCCAGAGGCAAGTTCCCGCCCACATAGACATGTGCTTGGTCAGGTTAACGAAGTCATTAAATAAACATTGAGTTGGACTTCTGATACAGGATGTATGACCTCTTCAGCTCAGACCCAGCCCTGTCCTTGCCTATGTCCTTGTTCTGGATGTCATTCATACTTTTGTGTACCAGCCTGACTCTTGTAGGTGTTAGAGTCTGCTCATGATTTAACACAACTGCCAAAGTGACAACACTTAATAACGTATAGGAAATTAGGCATGCTGCTAAAATGACTTGAGTAATTTGAAACTGCATATTTTCAAGCATATCCATAAGTAGGTGACAATTATGTTCACCAATTACTGAAACAAAAGAACTTGTGCATGAGAAAATAACATGATTGTGTGTTATTCTTGCCAAACATCTATACTCCCTCTATATGAAAGTGTCGAGAATTTTTAGCCAACGAGATTGTTGTAAAAGCAAAAGGCGAATGCAGCCACCCCCCAGTCAAAGTCAGTGGCAGTTAACGAGATGCCTCATTTCCAGTGATATCCTCTACAAGCAATGGAGCTGACACTATATAATTTGATTCATAGAGTCTTAATTACAGGATATAAAATGTTCTGTAAATGAGCCATTATGCGTTTTCCATTTTGTTAGTTATTGCAGTGAATAAAAACTTTAAAACTGAGCAAATTTTTAGTTAAGGCACAAGTTACATTTGCTGAGAAATAGTATTATCCAAAGAGTAATGAATGCACTGGTTTGGGAGCCCCAAATCCTAAATCCTTTTATTTCTGTGGACTTTCTGCGTGATCTTGGCCAAGCTTCCTCTCAGCACATAAGTCTCTGCAGATTATAAATGGAGACAAATACCTGCTGCCAATTCATCCCACTGATTATGTAGATTTAAAACACTGATTTGTAAAGGACATTGGGCTTTTTGGAAGCAAATGAAAGGAAAAAAAACAAATACATGTTTTATTGTTATCACTATAAATTCTATTACTATTTTGGCTGATACTTTTCTCAATGATAGATTTATGCAAGAGATTGTTATTTGGAAAAATTGTATCCATGCATCCATGCTAAAATTCTATTTGTTTGTTGTTAACCACCCACATGACACTTCAATTTTTCTGTCATTTGTACGTTCTTTGGGTTCTGTTGAATTACTCAAGAGAAAAAGTTCTCTTTTGTCACGCTCAGGTATACTTTATTATAAATCTTATCCCACATGCTCCCCTCTAAAATTAAAAAGAAAAGGAAAGAAAAGAAAAGTAAAAAGCTTCCCCAAACTAGGGCATATTCTAAATGAGATTACTGAGTCTATAAACATCCATCAACGTATTTTTTCATTTTTATTTCCTACATAAAATTGCAGGAAATGACCCAATACATTCTGGTTTTAAATGACTGGAAGTGGAAGATAGTGTTTTTCACAGAAAGAGTAAACAAAAGCCTTAAAACCTTATTTATCCAGACAAATGACCTGCATGCAGAGGAAGGTGGCTGTATTCAGACCTTGGACTGTGATGTCCATGAACCTCTCCTCTATACCATCAGGAATGATCGTAGGTAGTTGCAACTGCTGAGGCTTTGAAGCTTATTATATTTTTGGAGTAAATGACTTTACTCTTTGCCTTTTTTTCTTTTTATTGGTTTATCACAATGAAAGATAATCAACATCGCACATCATAAAAGCCCTGCACAAGCATAGGTACATGATTAGCATTAAAAAGTTCAAGGCATATATTGCATTATAAAATAGCTAAAATAATGATATAACATAATTCACACCCACAAATGTCTATCATTAAAAATTAGGAAAAGAGCAAATTGATTTCATTGTTAGAGAGTCCTGGGTATTTCATGCCATCATTTGATGTGTACATATGAATAAACCCTTAAGAGGAAATGAGGAAGGGCAAATAATTTAGTAGTGATAGAAAATAGTAATCAGTTCAGCAAGTGGATCAAACTGAGTATCAATTTAAGTCACTCAACTCTTCCCTTTGTGTCCTCACTCTTTTTCTTCTAATTTATATTCATGGACTAAGAAAATCATCAAAAAATCATCTCATCAAAGCCACAGTGAGTTAATATAATCAAGATAATTCCAAGAGTTAGTATCCAGTAATGAATGTGCCAGGAAGTACAGTCATTGTTCCATCATCTTGACTCATGAAATGGTTTTCCACACGTCATCTCTGAGAACTCTCATTGTAACATCAGAACTAAGGACACCAGCTCACATTCTCCCTTTCCTGGTCATACTTTCTCTCATCTCTCTTATGGGCTGAATTGTGTCCTCTCCGTAAAATTCAGGTGGGATGCCTATTAAAGCAGAGAGTCAATGAGATTAAGCATTTCCTTTGAAAGAAGTCTTTAGAAATTATACCACCTGATGTCCGGGATTCAAGGACACAGGCCAACTTAGAACGGGACTCCTATCAAAGACACTTCTCAGGCAAATTATAAAGAGAAATCTGTCATTCTAGGGAAAAACATACTTTTTTTTAGCACTTTAGCAAAAGATGCCTCTCCCCTTAGTGTAGATAGTTAATCATCTGTGAGTAGGTGAACAGATGTCTAGGTCCTCTGGGTTGGAAGAGACAAAAATCCTAATTCTCCCTCCTAGATACTTAATATATTGATGTCAATTATGGTAGCTCAATGATAGGCTAGAGCAAGGCAGCCCTGAAATTAAATAATCCCAGGAAAACAAGAGAATTGGCTTGTTCAACACAACAGTCTTGATGTTTGAGAGATGAGGTGGGTGTAGAATGGGAGCTGATTCTGGCGTGACAAGCAACTTGAAGTCCTTCGGAATCCAGTCGTTCAAGCACACAATCTTCTTTGGAGGAAAAGGTCCAACATGAGTTTTTTTAACTAAGAGAGTTCTAAACTTGGAACTCAAGCATGGGACACCACTGGTGCCTATGTAGAGATAGATCCCCAAAAGGACAAAGCTTCAGAGGAGGCACATCTCCATGCAGTAAGGAGAAGAATTCCTCAACAGGAACATATGGCAGCAAGAAGCAGTGGGAATGGAATAAAGCATTCCAGATTCTCTTGGAAGCAGGACTATCTACTACCCACCCCATCCTTCTGGGATTGAGTAAATCCCAGAATTCTTGTATAATTTCCAAGACTAAGAGAAATGGCCCCAAAATGGAAGACAATAGATTTCCTATAAATAGGACATATGGGATCTCAAGAGATTAACAAACAAAATAAGAGATGGGACCATATTTGAACCCCATCCTCCTAGGTAGGCTATAACTGCTCCATAGAGACTAGTACCATACGTATCCCTGTCAACCAAAGTCAAAATCTCGTATGTTCTCCTCCATGACTTTGTCCTCCCACTGTATGTGTGCACACACCCATAGACATAACATCAACCATCCAGTTCTTACTCCACGGTTTCCAATATGTTTCTTCTTTTCTAGACCTAAGGACCCTCAGAATCCAAGCTCCATAATCTAGTTGGACTACCATAAATATTATCAAATTAGCAGTTTCTATCCTTTCAACAGGTCCTTCACATAACTCTCCTCTCATTCCAATATCTCATCTATAAAACATTATTTTCTTTGCATATTGTTAATATTAATGCTAAGATCTAATTCCAGAATATGTGGAGAGTATAAATGGCAGATCTGAATGAAATTTCAATTCTAGCAATTATTAATTGGGTGATTTTGAACAAATTTTTGAACTTTTATGAGCACTAGTTTTCTCAATACTTTTTAAAATAACTATTTATTCAAATCCTAGTGTGAGCCAGGCAATGCTCTAAATATAGAAGATACAGTAATGAACCATACAGACAAACTTTTTTCGAGGACTCTGCATTTTGGTATGAAAAAAATCTCATCTGAAAATTCACATTGAAAAGTCAGGATAATTAGAGAAAACTTATAGGATGGCTGTAAACATTTAATGACAAAATACAAATAAGGCATTTAGCATAGTGTGTGTGTAACACCAAGCAGCTGATTAATAAAAGTCTAATTTTTCTCCTTGATGTAGAGAAATGATAAAACTTGTGCCTTCTAGGGGGAATGCCTTCTTTTCCTCTGGAAGGACACTCCCTCACCACTAACGAGGAAAATATTAACTTGAGAACAGTAGTCCAGATGCAGAGCTCTGCACCCAAGAACACAAACAAACAATGCTCAAAATGCCCCCTGACTAGAAAGCAGACCTAATTCCTAAACTCAGAATTCTATCCATTTATTCACATATTGCTTTCCTCCTCTCTACTCTTCTGGTTTTCTTCCAAAACGTTACTTATGAGAAATATCTTTAAAGATTTTATTTATTTATTTATTTATTTTCCCCCCAAAGCCCCAGTAGATAGTTGTGTGTCATAGCTGCACATCCTTCTAGTTGCTGTATGTGGGACGCGGCCTCAACATGGCCAGAGAAGAGGTGTGTCGGTGCGCGCCCGGGATCCGAACCCGGGCCGCCAGCAGCGGAGCGCGGTCACTTAACCGCTAAGCCACGGGGCACCCCATGAGAAATATCTTTAAAATATTAATATTCAGAGAAATAACACACATTATCATCCCACTTTTTGAGCACAGAAAAGTAACTTATCCTAATTTCAACGAATTTAGAAAACCAAAATCTTACGGCTGCTTGGTACTCCAGGCCAGTGTGTGTAAAGTTTACTTTCACATTCTTCTTCAGACTTGGCTCTTTCTCATAGATCGCTTTCCCCCCTGTCACCTCCGTGAATATCTAATAAGTCGTATCTAAGTATAGGCTCCTCATCAGTTGTAAGATCTCAGCATCAAGCACAGTGTCTCAATACCCTGCTGAGAGCAATGAGATAATTACCTCTTAATGCTTATATTTAATTTCTAAAGTTGAAGTACCAAGTTATCTATGATTAACATAATTTATGATAGACATCTAGTGAATTTTGGCTTGTTCTTAATGTTTATATTTTGATTACATAATATCATGCTTAAATTTAAAGACCTTCTTTACTTTACAGAACATTTTCTGCAATGCTTAGGTTGTAATAACACTTTCACTATCCTTGAGCTGAGGAGAATTTCTCCTCCCTGTCATGTCACCGTGTAAGTTTTCATATACAGCCTTATTCTTCTTGTTATTTTTAGAATATTTCTGATTTCGTAGCATTAGATTGATCTTTTATAGTGACCATCATCCCTTCTACTTTGTTTCAAAATATATTAATTATTTTCATACAGGATATTAATGCTAAAATCTAGTAGTTCCAGAACAAAGACCAGATAAATGAGCTTTATGTCCGCTCTGAATGTGACCATCGAAACTAATGAACATCCTTCTCACGATGTAGTGTAGTCAGTGAGTTTAGATTTAAATTTTTTAGTAGTAAAACTCTTTGTGCTATTAAATTTAACCTAGAAATCCAATATATAAAGCATTTAAAAAATAAAAAGAAGAAGAAGTGTCCTGGTTAATTGAGGGTCTGGCCCACTTGGACCTTTAGATTTCAAGATGCTGGAAGAAATCTTCCAAGGATCTTCAGAGTATGATTTAAAAAATCATTGCTCTTGATGCTGCCCTAAACCCTGACTTGGAATTACACCGCATCGAAGGGATTTTCGACGAATCAAGTGGTTCCAACCCCAAATTACCCAAAGCAAACAGAGGGATAAAATCCTCAGAGCTGAGACGAGAAGGGCCCTCACTTGTAAAACAAAATTTTTAGAAATCATTGTTGATTGTCCTATATATGATATTCTGCTAGTTAATTATGTATAACTTTCAAGAATATATCTTTTGAAAAGTCGTTATAGATTAAATCTATCTAATGATTAGTTATATTCAGCAGACTTGATCTTTGGAAAAGCATACTGATTATTACAGTTATAAAAACCAAAGTAAAAATATTTCCTTGAAATCTTTTGTAAGGTTAGGCAAGACCACTGTCTGAGTAGTGTCCATTTCTCACTTAGACTTGAGATCTTACAAACCTTACAATGAGTAAGATCTGACTCTATTTCTCCATCGCTCACTATCCTCAAGACCATAATAGGGGAATATTGGCAATTTCCATATACAGAACGAGCGTGATTTTAGGCTATGTTTATCACAAGAAGAAATTAGCATCAGTTACCTTGATCAGAGTTTCTTGATCTTTGGACCCTGCCTCTTCTCACCACCTTCATTATTTATTAACCATGCCATTCTGCCAACGGCTTTCTCATGAGAAGGAGTCCCAGCAGTAACAGAGTACACGTATCTTATGCAGTTAGGCCCACTACCTCAAAATTAAAGATCCAAATAAAGAAAACTCAGAGAGATAATATTTTTTGTACTGGCTTTATAACAATTCTCCAGCATTTGGAGCTCCTTCTTAGACAAATGCTTAGGAATTTTCATTGCAATTTCATTTAATAGATCTGTCCACTTGTAACAGGGCAAAGATTACTCCTTTTAGGTTCAAACCATTTTGTAATCATACATATATATATATATATGTATATGTATGTACACATTGGTACATTGTATTGGTACATGTACATATTGGTAATCGATATAGTGCCAAGTTCCCTTACATGATTAAATAATTCACAGATATTTAACTCTTGAATATATCTTTGCAATTTCGGGGTAAAGATAGTGAAGTCAAGCCTGGTAACATATTTTCTCGATAAGAATATACAAGAACCACAAAAACACTACCAAAAATAAAAAAAAAAATCTATAATTTCTTGCCATAAACTCAAAACAAGGATGCCAGAAAAGAAAAGGAAAATTTTGCATAGCCTGACTTTGAACTCCCCCTCTTTTCCCCAAAGTCAATTTAACTTCCCTGAAGTTAAATCTAATTGACCTCAACATTTTCATGAATATCCATAAATCACCCTGGTTAGTAGGAAGGACATGGCTTTTAAGCATGCAGCTGCAGGGGACAATTGTCTCTGACAGAAGCACAAGCAACAGAATACTAAGGTGGATTAAAGGAATGATTCCAGTCCAAACGATATCCCACACCGTACAGTGCTACACCACTGCCCACTCCAAGCCCTAGTTCCAGTAAGTGAAGTGAATCAGGATACAGGAAACTTATCATTGAAAAAGAGAAAGTAGAATGCAATTCCTCTAAGCCTTTATATAATCAACTAAGATCCTCTCTCACCTGCCATAATTTCCTAAAACACAAGTTATATTTAAATCCTCACACTCTAACTCTGAGAGGAAGACAGACCTCAAGACAGAGGAGAAAGGAACCAAAGACAATTTACTCCTCAAGTATCACGAAAACAGAACCAGCTGTCAATACCAAACGTGGAGAGGATGAACAGAAATAGCACGATTCTGTGAAACAGAGGAAAACAAAAGTTAAACAGAGGAAAAGAAATGAGGAAGAAAAACCAGCATACAGAGCAAAAAAGAAAAAAAAAGCAAGGAATAGAAAAAAAAAAAACCCAAAAATGCTTCTCACAGGAAAAACTTAATGAGAACATAAGTTTAATTTTTAAAAATTAAAGAGAGTAAAAAATGAGGAGAGAAAACAGACTTTGAGATAAAGAAACAACTGAAGACAAATCAATACCATGCCAGAACTAATAAATAAAAAATGAAAATGGTGAAGAACAATATAAGTTACTAAAAATAGCAAAATTACTAAAATAGATGAAATGAAATAAGTGCAGGAAATTTAGAGAAAAAAACAAAATCACTGACAACCATACGTTTGAGTAGACTGTCTTTTTCTTTCCTCTTCATTCTACCACATAACGTTTATTACTAAAGCGAACTGTTTTTACATTGTTTTATAAATATTTATTTAGATAGAATTTATATAAAATGAACTACGTGTATTTTAAGTGCATAATTTAATGTTTTGACATATATATGTACTAAACAACCACTACAGTTAAAATAGTGAATATACATCACATTCAAAAACTTCCTCATGTCTCTTTGGAATCTCGCCTTTCCCTCTCTCTCCACCTCCTTCCCATCCATAGACAACCACTGATATGCTTTCAGTCACTAAAAATTAGTTTGTATATTCTAGTGGTTGATATAAATGGGAATCATACAGGATGCACTAATTTTGCCTGTCTTCTTTCACTTAATATTATTATTTTGAGATCCATTCATGTAGTTTCCTATATCAACACAGTTATATGTCACTTAACGATGGGGATATGTTCTGAGAAATGCATCGTTAGTTGATTTGGTCATTGTGTGAACAACATAGAGTGTACTTACACAAACCTATATAGCCTACTACACACCTAGGCTATATGGTATTAATCTCACAGGGCCACCGTCACACGTATGCTCCATTGTTGACCGAGACGTCGTTATGTGGTGCATGATTGTAGTTCATTCCTTTAATTGCAGAGTAGTATCCCATTGTGTGGATACAGCACACTTTGTTTATATTTTCACCTGTTGATTCACATCAGAGTTGTTTCCAAGTTTTGGCTATTACAAATATGTGCTAACAACATTCATGCACCAGACTTTGTATGGACATACGCTTCCATTTCTCTTAGATAAGAGTAGAATGGCTAGATCACGTGGTAGGTGTATATGTCTACCTTTATAAGAAACTGCAAAACTGTTTTTCAAAGTAGTATCGTTTTACATTCCCACAAGTAGTCTAAGAGAATTCCAGTCTCTCCATATCCTTGCCAACATTTAGTACGGTAAGTCTTTCTTTCTTTTTTTTTTTTTTTTTGTGAGGAAGATCAGCCCTGAGCTAACATCTGTGCTAATCCTCCTCCTTTTGCTGAGGAAGACCAGCTCTGAGCTAACTTCTATTGCCAATCCTCCTCCTTTTTTTCCCCAGAGCCCCAGTAGATAGTTGTATGGCATAGTTGCACATCCTTCTAGTTGCTGTATGTGGGACGCAGCCTCAGCATGGCCAGAGATGCGGTGCGTTGGTGCGCGCCCGGGATCCGAACCCGGGCGGCCGGTAGCAGAGGGCGCACACTTAACCACTAAGCCATGGGGCCGGCCCAAGTCTTTCTCATTTCAGCCATACTAATAGTAGTGTAGTGGTAGCTTATTGTTTTAATTTACATTTCCCTAATGATTAATCATGTTGAGTATCTTTTCATGTGCATATTTCACATCCATAAGTCTTCTATAGCAAAGTGTTTGTTCAAATATTTTGCCCATTTTTATTATTTGTTTTAAGAATTCTTTATATATTCTGGATACGGTCTTTTATCATAAATATTTGCACATAGTTTATTTCTAATCTTAGCCTTGTCTTTTCATTCTCTTAAAAATGTTTCTCATAGAGCAGACATTTTTACATTGGATGAAGTCCAATTTATCAATTTTTTTTCTTTTATGGTTGTTTATCTAAGAAATTTTTGCCTAACCCAAGTTCACAAGGATTTTCTCCTATGTTTTCTTCCATAAGTTTATAGATTTACATTTTGTATTTAGGTCTATGAACCACTTTGAGTTTATTTTTGTATATGGTCTTAGGTAGTAATAAAAGTTTTTTGTTGTTGTTTTTGTTTGTTTTGTTTGTTTGCATATGAATGTCCACTTGTTCCAGCATCATTTGCTGAGTATCGTTTCTCCAATTAATTATCTCAGCACCTTTAACAAAAATCAGTCATCCATATATGTGATTTTATACTTGGATTCTCTATACTATCTTTTCCACTGATCTGTCTATCATTATATCAATACTCACAGGTTTTGATAGTATATTTGCATATTAAGTCTTAAAATCAAGTGCTATTAACCATTCAACTTTATTCTTCTTTGTAAAATTTGTTTTGTCTGTTCTGTGCCCTTTGCATGTTTATGTAATTTTTAGAATCCGTTAGTCAATTTCCACAAACTATCCTACTGTGGTTTTGATTGAGACTGCATTGAGTTTTATCAATTTCAGGAGAACTGACATCTTAACAATACTGAGTCTTCTGACCAATCTACTTCAAAATCAATTTTGATGTTAGCTGCAGCTGTTTCATAGGTGTCCTTTATCAGGTTCAGGAAATTCTCTTCTGTTCCTAGTTTACTAAGAGTTTTTCTCAGCTATGGATTTGGAATTACATTAAATGCTTGTCCTGTGTCTACTGTGGTGAAGATACGTTTTCCTTTTTTAGTTTGTTGACGTGGTTAATTATATTGATTGATTTTTAAGTGTGACACTAACCTTGAATTCCTTGGATAAACCCTATGTAGTAACTATGTTGTCATATATTTTTGCATCCTACTGGATTTAATTGCTAAATTTTTGTTAAGAATTGTTGCATCTATGTTCATGAAAGATGTTAGTCCAGAGTTTTCTTTGCTGGTGATGTCTTTGTCTCTAGTTTTGGAATTAGAATAATGCTGGATTCATAGAATGTGTTGTTGAGCACTCAATTGTCTTCAATTTTCTAGAAGCATTTGTTGAAGATTGGTATTATTTCTTCCTTAAATATTTAGAAGAATTCACCAACTAAGTGATCTGGGCCTGAAGTTTCCTTTGTGAGAAAGTTTGTAACTACAAATTAAATTTAATAGAATAGTGTTATTCAGATTACCTATTAACTTAGAGAAGACTTGATGTATTGAGTGAGCTTTGGCAGTTTGCGTCTTCCAAAGAATTTGTCCACTTCATCTCAGTTGTTAAATTTATTGTCATGAAGGTGTTCGGACTATTCTTTTACTATCCTTTTAATAGCTTGTAGAAATTGTATTGATGCCACCTCTCTCATTGCCAATACGGCAATTTGTGTCTTTTTGTTTCTTTTCCTGTTTTGCCTTACTAGATATTTATCAGTTTTATTAATTGTTTCATAAAACCACTTTTGGTTATACTGACTTTATTGTTGTTACTGTTTGCTATTTCATTGATTTCTGCTCTTATTATTATTTTCCTTCTGTGATTAATTTGAGTTTAATTTGCTCTTCTAGTATCTTAAGGAAAAAGCTATAGACACTGATGTGTGACTTTTTTTCTCTTTTCCAGTATTGGCTTTTAGTACTTATAATGTTCCCCTAATTACTGTGTTAGTGGCATCTCACAAATTTTGGTGTGTCTATTTGCATTTTCATCCAGTTAAAAGTACTTTAGATTTCTTCTCTGAACTACTAGTTAGGTTGAAGTTTATTATTTAGTTTCTGAAAATTTCTGGATTTCCCAGATATTTTTCTGTTATTGATTTATAATTTCATTCTCTTATGGCCAGGAAACATACTTTGCATGATTGCAATCCTTTTAAACTTACTAACACTCATTTTATGGCCCAGAATATGTCTATCTTGAAAAATACTCTGCATTCATTTGAAAAAGAATATAACTTTCCATAGATAAAAGCATAGATAAAATAATGATATGAAACTCTTGACTCTCAAAGTAAATCTGATAGGCTATATAAGCATAGAATTAATAGACATAAGATATGTCAATTAAAAAAAATCAAATCAGATAAAAAGTGTACATGAGCTGCTTGTAAATTGTTATATCGCATATGCAATCAATAAAACTGTTTTTTTGCAGGAAAAAATCAGTTTTGACAGGATTAATAAGATCAAATAATATAATCTACAGAAATAGTTAACACAGTATATTCCATTTAATTGTCATTTATTAATATTTGTTTAAAAAATAGACCTGGCAGAAAAAGAAAATAGTCATTAATATAATTGTGTAGCACAAATACTATAAATTCTAATAATTCTATTTCTGTTAAACCTTATATTGAGGATGTGTGAATAAGCATATAAAATTGCAATTAGAGAGTGGTCAATTAATTATAGAAAATCATACCTTGCATAACCTTCTGCAAAATAAAATTACCGTGAGTCTATTGCCAGAAAATTCTTACTGCATACAGATTTTAGAAAGAACACTGTATCTTTAGATTTATTATAAAAAATAACAGATAATACTAAAATTGGCAGGGTAAATTGCAAAAAATCATATGTATTATGGTAAATCTCCAAAATTGTCTAAGAAACTATTTATAATTCCTTCCTCTTTTTTGTTTTGGCTACATTTGACTTGTTTAAATGGTATCCCTTTAAACAAAAAGGAAACTCAAAGTATAATAAAATAGTAATATAACAATAATTTGCAAAATAAATAAAGTCAAACAGCAAGCGCCCTGGTGAGCACTGCAGCTAATTACTTTAGGAAGCTTTATTATTTAGAATCATTTTCAGCTCTGGAAAGATTCAAATCTCAAAGTCTCAACTAATGAGAGGATCTTTGTTTATTAATTTCTTCCTGCTTATAAACGGTGATCAAAATTTTATTGAAAAAGAGGCTGATAGCTCCCTGGAGATTGCATATTGGGGAATAAAAGTTACTATTAAGTAACATTTTCTTGAATGTTTAAGGATTTGAGAATGGCATAAGAGTTAGCATGGGTACAATAGTCACAAAAAGCGTTTGATAGCTCTCTGGAGATTACATGCAGGGAAATAAACATTTTTACTAGGTAACATTTTCTTGACTGTTTAAGGAATTTTGAGGATAGAATTAGAATTACCAGGGGTACAATATTTGATATGTATTCCAATGGATTTTAAAATGGAAGCTAATAATCATTAAAATGTCTTTAAAGATTATTTAGGACTTCTGGTTTCAAATGTGACACGTAAAGGGCTTAGAAGTCATTGCTTCTGTCCTTACAAGAATCAAGCTGAACCAAGTGAAATCAATGACTTCACTTGAACCCATCAGAAAAGTGAGGTGGCAGGGCAAACTGACACCCCCAAATCTGGAGAGTCAGGTGAACAGAGAGAAACACAGCAGAGATCAGCTTATCTGGAGCAAAACTGAATGAAGCCATAAACTGATAGGAAGACTTAACTGGTAATTTGGACAAATTACTAGAGGGTGACTGTGAACTAGTATGAGAGAGAGAAACTCCTCCAGGCTGCAGACAGAGAGACACCAACACTTTCATAGTTTTAAATTCCAAGAACCCTAACACGGTCTCATAATGACGAATAAAGAAAATTCCCCTTATTTTTCTGATAAGAGGAGAGAAAAGCAACCATTTTGAAATAGAGTCAGAGTATGCTATATGACATACATAAGCTTACTCTCCAGAGTAATAGACTTTACCAGAGACTAATCCCACCCAAGGGAGGGGCACTTCCCTGACCTCAGCACCTTCTAGCCTTCCTGTCTTACCTAAAGGAGGGTGGCCAAGGGTTGGGAGAAGGGAATAAACTAAGAAACACTTGTGAATGTCGCAGACTGGATCATAGGCCCACTAAAAGAAGGAGATTTAATCACAGAATCGTAGAATGCTTCCTCTCCCCCATATCATATCATTACATCAATAGGGCTTCAATAAATAACAGTGGATTATAGCTTAAAGAGCTGCAAGAAACACACCTCCTCTAATGAGTAGTAAAAAAGAGAAGCCCCAATGTTAAGAGGGGAGACAAAAATAAAGACGCTAGAGAAATTTGAAGCCTCTGGCTTCTAGAGCTACAGCAAACACTCAACACAGCCAAACTCCTAGGCATGTTAACATAAAACTCACACCAAAGGCCTCCTGAACTTAGTTCTTATTACTCCACAGTCTTAACAGAATGTTCCAAAATTAGTGACAGACACCAAACCACAGACCCAGAAAGCTCAGAGAGCACCAAGCAGGATAAACACCAGAAAAAATTTAAACCTAGGCATATCATACTTAAACTGCCAAAAGCAAAGACAAAGAGAAAATCTTGAAAGAAGCCAGAGGGAATAAAAATACCTTGCAAATAGTAGAACAGGGATAAGAATCACATTCTTACAAGCTTCTTGTCAGAAAACATGCAAGCAAGAAGAGAACAGAGTGAAATATGTTAAGTGCTAAAAGAAAAAAAGCAACCTAGAATTCTATATCCAATGAAATTACCCTTCAACATAGGAGAATAAAGACTTTCTCAGGCAAACAAAAACTGAGGAATTTCATTGCAGCAGACTTGTCCTGCAAGAAATGTTAAAGGAAGTTCTTCAGAGAGAAAGAAATGATATAGGTCAGAGAATCAGATCTATGTAAACAAAGGAAGAATGTCAGAGAAGGAATAAATGAACATAAAATAAAATCTTTTATTTTTCTTATTCTTAATTGATCTAAGAGATAAGTGTTCAAAGTAATAATAGTAACAATGTATTGGGTGATTATAGCACGTGGATAAGTGAAATGAATGAAGAGAAAAGAAATGTTCTAAGACACAGGAGGTAGGAATTGGAAATACTTTGTTATGAGATACCTGCAATATAGTGTTATTTGAAAGTCAACTTAGATTACTTATAAATGCATATTTCAAATTCTAGGGAAATCACTAAAAAAATTTAAGAAGTAAAGCATAATTGATATCCTAACAGAGGAACAAAAATGAAATAATATAAAATGTTCAATTAAAACCAGAGGGGGCAGAAAAAGAGCAGAAGGAAAAAAAGGAATCAGAAGATAATTGCAATGAATAGAAAATAGTTATAAACATGGTAGATATTAACTCAACAATATCAATAACTACTTTAAATGGAATAGTCTAAATACACCGATTGAAAAATAAAGATCATCAGAGTGGATAAAAAAACATAAGACAACCGTATGTTGTCTACCCATTTAAGAAACTCATTTTAAACATAAATACACAGCTAGGCTAAATGAATGGAGAAAGACATACCACGCTAACTACAGTCAAAGGAAAACTGGAGTACCAATATTAATTTCGATAAAAGCGGACTTCAGAACAAGGCAAATAATCAGAGGACTAAAAAGGAATATTACATAATGATAAAGTGGTGAATTCTTGAGAGAGACATAATAATCCTTAACATATATGCACCTAATAACAGTACATCAAAATATATGAGGCAAAAACTGATAAAACTGCCAAGAGAAATGGACGAATCCAGTACTAAGTTGGAAAGCTCAATACCCCTCTTTCAGTAACTGGTAAATCCAGAAGGCAGAAAATCACTACAGATATAGTTAACCTGAACAGTACTATCTAAACAATGTAGTCTGATAAAGTGGTCTAGTTAATAGGTCAAGGATTGTGGAGTGGAGTGGGACTTCCCGAAAAGCGGTTTGAGTAACTCATAGGGGAATCTCTCTTCCGGAGAAATGTCCACTAAGCTAGTCAAAATTAGCAAGATGATATACAAAGACTCTGGAGATTGATTAAAGGGCTTACAAAAGTTGAGGAGCATTTATTCAACAAAATCAATGAAAATTTGGTAAGAGAGACAATAGTACTTGAGCTAGAGATTGCACCTATCCCCCCATACTTCTTCCTTGAGGCAGCACCCATTATTCCACCTGTTGACACAAATAATCCATAATCAACCTGTAAATCAAAATTGGGGTGAGTTTATTATGAGCCAGGTGTGAGGACTATAGGCTAGGGAGGCTTACTTTCCCAAAGAAGTGGAGCGTACAGAGTGGTTATACACCATCCTGGAACAAAGAGCATACATCACATATGACAAGAGTATCTCTTACTACTGTCACAAGATGCTTAGCTGGCACAGCATGTTGGTGGTCAGCAAGTCAGTGGTCATAGGTGAGCACAGCGCGTAGGTAATTAATCCCTAGTTTCCAGGAAGAGATGCTTATCATTAAAGAAATGCTGATATAGAGTGAAGTTACATCCCTATCTTTAAGGACATCATTCTTGTCTTTGGTATATAGTAAATGTTTAAAGCAGATGTGTAACGTGTGCTCAACAGGCCACATCAGACCCTTTTGGAAAAACAAGATCGGGCTGAATTAGTTTTAAACCTAGTGGCTTCCTCATGTGCTCCAATATATCCTACTGCTTTTCATTTATTTATCGCACCTGATCTCCCACTACATAGCGAGGATCCCAGCCAGGAAGATGCTACAGAGTATAGTTCCCTGTTCATACTACGTTACAGAAGACCTGCTCCAGTGACCCTAGTAGCTGAGTGATGAGTTTCACCCACCTCCTAGAGGGAAAAGATTTATTCCAGGAGATTCAGCAGTCATTGAAATCAGCAGATTCTATCCTCCCAATCTGAGCTCAGGAACATTCATACTGGATGGTGGCAGCAGCTGGACGGCAGACCCAGTTACCAACCACCTCCAACACATAGCTCCCGCCCCATGGAGACGATCAAGGTGGGAGATGTCAGTAAAGAGCAAGTTCCCCATTTCTCACCACACACAGCTCCCGGCTCATAGTCCAGAGGCTCTGCCTAAGGGAAGATCAAAGCAGCTTCAAAGAGTTTCAATGCTCCACCTACCAAGGCCAAGGGGACTGACTTCAATAAGATCAGGATGTGAGCAGTTTATGTCCCAAGGCATTGTCCAAAACAATAGAGCGATCAAATAGAGCTAGCAATTAGTGGAGGATAACATCTGGGTGTGTTACTGATAGAAGTAGAACATTCAGAAGCTTAGCAGGTAGATCAAGGAAAGAGACAGTCAAAGAGCCTGACTAAAACCACAGTCATTCCTAGTGGTGAGGAAAACCATGTGCTTGCCTGAAGCTGGGATCTCTAAGACACGTCTGAAGCTGCACACTGTGGGGGAATAAACTTCACTGAATAAGTACAACCAAGTCACTAAACAAATAAACAAACAAGAATACTGAAAATCCCTAGGGGGAGATCAAGAGCCAGAGTTGCTACAAGATATTATCTAAAATGTCCAGATTTCAACAAATAATTATGAGACATGCAAAGAAACAGGAAAGTGACCCATCCTCAGGGGACAAAAGCAGTCAGTAGAAACTGCCTTTGAGTGAGTAGACTTAGCAGACAAAGATTTCCAAGCAGCTATTATAAGTATGTTCAAAGATCTAAGGAAAATATGTTCAAAGAATTAAAGTACAATAAGAATGTCTCAGCAAATAGAGAATATCAATAAAGAAATATAAATTATTTAAAAAAAAACAAATGGAAATTCTGGAGTAGAAAAATGTGACTTGAATGAAAAATTCACCAGAGATTCAACAGCAGATTTGAGCTGGCAGAAGAAAGAATTAGCTAACTTAATGACAGATCAATAAAGATTATACAATTTGAAAACAAAAAGAATGATGGAAAAGGAACAGAGCCTTAGAGAAACGTGGGAGACCATTAAATGCAGCAAAACACCACATACTGGAAGTACCAGAATGAGAGAACAGAGTGAGAAGCAGAAAAAAAATTTGACATAGTGACTGAAAACTTCCCAAATTTGATGAATAACATTAATGTATCAAGATTAATTTCAAGGAAGATTAATTTTAAGAAAGAGAAAAGATAATCCACAAAATGTGAGGGAATACTACAAATCATATATCCAATAAGGATTATATTTGGAATATATAAAGAACTCTTGTAACTCAATAATAGAATTATAATTAGCTCAATTAAAAAGTGGAAAAGGATTATTTCTCCAGAAGATACACAAACGGCCAATAAGACATGAAATGGAGCTAAATATCATTCGTCATGGGGAGACGCAAATCAAAACATGATGAGATACCACTCACACCCATTAAAATGACTAAAATTTAGGGGCCAGCCACGTGGCCTAGTGGTTAAGTTTGGCGCACTCTGCTTTGGCAGCCCAGGTTAGGTTCCCAGGCGTGGACCTACACCACTTATCAGCAGCCATGCTGTGGTGGCATCCCACATGCAAAATAGAGGAAGATTGGCACAGATGTGAGCTCAGGGAGAATCTTCCTCAAGCAAAAAGAGGGAGATTGGCAACAAATGTTAGCTCAGGGTGAAACTTCCTCAGCCACACACACACACAAAAAAAAGACTCAAATTTAAAAGGCAGATAGTAGAAAGTTCTGGTGAGAAGGTGGAGAAATTGGAACCCTCATAGATTGGTGGTGGGAATATAAAATGGTGAAGTCAATTTTGAAGACAGTTTGAGATTTCTTCAAAATGTTAAATATTTCATATGTCCTAACAATTCCACTCCTAGATGTATACTCAAAAGAAATGAAAATATACGTCCACACAAAAACTCGTACATGAATGTTCATAACAGTATTATTCATCAGAGCCAAAAGGAGAAGTAACTCAAACATCCAAAAACTGGTAAATGGTTAAGCAAAATGGAGCATATCAATACAATGGAATATTATTCAGCCATAAAAAGGAATGAAGGAATGATACATACGACAACATGGCTTAACCTTGAAAACATTATGCTAAGTCCATCACAAAGGACACATGTATGATTTCACTTATACTAAAGGTCCAGAATAGGCCAATCTACAGAGACAGGAAGTATATTTATGTTTACCTAGGACTGAGCATGTGGAGAGGAATGGGGAGGGAATTCTCATGGATGTAGATTTTCTTCTTGGGGTGATCAAAATATTCTGGAATTTGATTATGTTAAGATTGCACACCTACGTGAATATGCTTAAAACCACTGATTCTTATACTTCAAATGAGTGAATGGTGTGGTAAATGAATTATATATAAATAAAGCTATTACGATATTAAAAGAAGAAAGAAAACAGAATTCTGGAGCCAGTTAGGCAGATGAAAGCCCCTGGTGGAGGTCTGGAGCACTCCAGGTGCCACTCAAGTGACTCTGGGGGCTTCAGTTCTAGGTGTGCTGGGATTATAAACTGGAGTGACAGAGTAGACATATGTTACCTGATGCCCTCTCTCAAGAAGAATCTTTCTCTACTCATCAGCCCTACTTCTGGTTTCCTCCAAATTAGCCTGATTCCTGCTCTTATTTCTTAGGCCTACTTTCTCCAAAATAACAGGATTTCTTCCCACCTAAAGTACAGTCCCCTTCACTTCAGCACAGAGTCATTTTGGTTTCTTGTCATCATTACTGCCCTTGAGCTCCACCAATCAGAGCTGCATTGCTAGGAGTACTGCTTCAATACTAGAGTATTATTTCAAAGCATCTTGGTTGATTACCCAGGTTGCCATTCTCTTCTAAGCAGAACTTGTAATGACATCAATGAAACATCTCGGGACATAGTATGTTTATCTTGGTATGGTCTGTGTTTGCCAAAGATAAATATGCCCTTTTCCTTGAAGGGAAATCCTTGAACTGGTTTGGCGCTGTAGACCACATTCACATAATCTCCCGAAATACTAAAGGACAAACAAACTTTCTGGAATTGCTTTTATAATACTTCAGTGCATAATTGGGCAGTATAACTGAGTATTCCTATTCACATTTGTTTTATACTGATAATCCTACATAATATTTAATGAACAAATACTCTTGAAACATTGTCTGATGCCTTATTGGTGTTCCATCTATGAAGAACTAAAACAAGAAGACATTAAAGTTCAATTTTTTCCCAAACACTAATAGATAATCTGAAAGCAAAAAATTTCCTTTAAGAAATCAAATATCACCTTCAAAGGTAACTACAGAGTTACCTCCTCGTACCAGCACCGTGTAAGGTAAGTTGAGGGAAGTGGTAAATAAGGGCTGATCTTACTCCCAAAGAACTCTCCTCCTTGTCAGGAACATAAGAAGAAAGGTATGTCACAAAGGATAGTGTATATATATATATATATTTGTGTGTGTGTGAGGAAGATAAGCCCTGAACTAACATCTGTTGCCGATCCTCTTTTTGCAGAGGAAGATTGGCCCTGGGCTAATATCCATGCCTATCTTCCTCTACTTTATATGGGATGCCACCACAGCACGGCTTGACAAGTGGTGTGTAGGTCCACACCCAGGATCCGAACCTGCAAACCCCAGGCTGCTGAAGGCGAGCATGCAAACATAACCACTACACCACCTGTCCAGCCCCAGGATAATATATTTTAGAACATATATTTTAGAACAAACCAAAGAGCCTTTGTGTAAGGAAATAGAGACATCTCAGGATAAGAAAGCACTAATGAGATTGCTATCTCAATAAATATTTTGGCAGTGCAAGTGTGAAGACACGCACAATAGTCCACTATATTGATGGATGTACCATGGTTTGGTAAGTCAATTCCTCATTCAGGATGTTTTGGTTGCTTCCCTTCTATTACAGGGTTTCTCAACTTCAGCACTATTGACATTTTGGGATGCATAATTCTTTGTTGTGGGGGGACTGTCCTACGATTTGTAGAAGGGTTAGCAACAGCGCTGGCCTCCACCCTCCCCCCAAGTCCTCACAAAAATATTCCAGAAATTGCTAAATGTCTTTTGGGGGACAAAACCACCCCTGATTGAGAAGCACTGCTCTATTAAAAATACATTTTCATTGTTTTCCTGATTATAAAAGTAATCAACATTTATTGAAAAAATTAATAAAAATACTGAAAAATAAAATGGAGAAAGTAAAAATCATCAGCATTTTATTTTACTCAAAGTCACTTAAAACATTTAGTTACATTTCAGTACATTTTATTTTTGATATTAAATTTAAATCATATATCATTTGGCATCTCACAATTTTCATTCAATATTCCATATGAGCATTTCCTCATTAATTATTTTTTTAATGTGGTTTTCAATGGCTATGCAGTGTCCAATTGCATGGTACAATACTTTTTTTATTTTTTTTCAGTTTAGGAGAATTCTCCTGAGCCCAAGTCAAACTTTAGGGGATGGTATAATGAGCTCTTTGTCTAATAAGAGAATGACTCTAAACAAAGGCCTTTTCATCATTCTGCTTAGTAAGGAGCATATGGAGTCAACCAATTGGTCCTGTAGTGATTCAACACACACTTAGTCTTTCAATTTTCTGATTTTGGTACTATCCAGTTAGGTAAATTTCATTTAAAAATGTTTCAAATCCAAGGACACCTAAAGTTTTATTTAATTAATGGAAGAACCCATACTGGTTTAAAAATAATTATGGCATAACCTTTACATATTTATGACACTGTGCTAAGCACTAGATTTACAGATTTATCAGAGAATTTAACCCCACCCTTGAGGTTCTACAAAGGAATAAGACATGCATGGCAGTATCTCCAGTGTACACTATAATGTGAACAAGAACCAAGAAAGATATGCAAAATGCAATGGAAATTCAGAAGGAGGAAAGTGCGCAGAGGGAGAGACCAGGATGGGCCTGGATGAAGGATTTATGGTACACCATAAAGAAAGAACAGAATTCTGACCTGCCGGGCAAGGTAAGGAAAGGGAGGGCATTCCTGGCAGAAGAAATGACTTGAACGTGCAAGAAAGACATTAAGTGGTAAGATTGTGTGGCAGTGAAATGGTGTAACAGTCTAGTTGAAGGTGTCTGGGGTGAAGAGGGAAGGAATAGAAAAACAGAAGGAGAAAAGGAAAAGGAAAGGAGCAGAAGTTAATGAGAACCTGCTCCCATCAGGTGCTGTGCTTCATATTCCCTTACATCATTTCAGTACTCACATCTCCACCTTTAAAACAAGAACACCAAGGCACATGGTCACCCAGCTGCGAAATGCAGAAATGGTTACTCAGATAACAAACAGCAGAGATGAGATTAATTGTCTTTAAATTACTCTGTGCTACCTTTCAAATGTATATTCTACTGCTTACATTATTATATCATTACTTACATTAATCCAAATAAACTTAGAAATCCTCTTTCTCAAGCCTTTCCTTTTCAGCTAAACCCATCAATGCTCTCAGAGTACTCTGGACAGCTATTCAGTTGCCCCCATCGTGGTGCAGTACATGTATGTCCACGCACGTCTGCCTACTTTCTTCAACCTACAATATGATAAGTTTCTTGAGAGTCATCATCTCTATGGCTTCAATTCCTGGAACGAAGTTAAGTGTGCCCAAAAATTCACTGATTAGGTAAAACAGAATCCGAGCAGGGGTACTGAGACTAACATTTCCACCTTCCCCAAAATTGCTGTCAATTTACCTCTCTTTGAAAGTAACTATAAAAATTGAGGAAATGCCTTTATCCAGTTCTTGACTCCATGTGTGTTCCTGGAGGATCTGGCTTGTTAGAGATCCTCAAATACAAAGAAAATCTGCTGAAAGCATGTCGCATGTGGGAGTGAGTGTGTTAAGTTTACTTTAAATGATGGGCTTAAAATTGGATTGATTTTTGTACTAATCGTGCAATTTCCAGGTATTTGTTTTAATAACAAAGAGTACTTGAAATGACTGCTTTCAGCATTAAGTTTATAGCTAATTAGAGGAGCGTCTTACGGATGCACGCTAATGAGAGGGAGAGCTATTACTGATCAGAGTGTGAAAGTTTCAAGGATAGCATCATAAAACACAGTTTGCTTAGCTCTGTAAATAGATGCTGTTTATTTACAACAGCCCATAGATTACTCAAGTGCATAATACGCTGGTATATTAGGTGAAATAAAAATCTCCCTCACACGAGCTCCCACCGAAGTGCTCTCTCTGCTATTAAACTTTTATTAAGAACGGAGATAAAACAATTCTCCTTGGAGGAGGAATTAGAGTGCCTGCGGATGATCATTGAAGTGAATAAGAATGAGACAATGAGAGAGAGAGCCATGTTCTCAAGGAAACCCTGGCTGATCATGCCCACTGCGCGCTGACCTTGCCCTTACCGTTCCCAGAGGCACTTCAGGTCACTTCACATAAATGGATAACAGAACAGCTAAGTGTCCTGGAGTGAGTGATGCAGCGTGTGGAGACACAAAGGCCACTCTTGGGATGGTGTCTGAATGTAGGTTTTGTTGTTAGGACAGAGAGCAGCCTCAGAGGCAGAGAGCCAAGGATAGCATTCCACTGGGAGACGTGGGCTTCCCTGGGGCAGGGAATGGTGCAGACAGACGGTGAACAAGTCACGACAAGGGTGAGCATGTCGGGGAAGAATCTGAACTGGATGGGCGAATTAGGGAGGAGCTGGAACCCGGGAAGGTGAGAGGAAAGGGATATTTTTATATCCAAAATACATAGTCATAGTATTGACCAAAACAAAGAGAGGACATTTCAATGGAGTAATTGTTTTCACTAATTGTTCATTTGCTGGTTTACTAGGAGTGATCTGACTGAATCAGTCAGTTGTTTGAGCTTGGAGAAGGCATGAAGGTATGTTCAAGTTTCTCACCAAAATGTACAAATGAAAACTTCAAAAGGACATACAATTAGAATGTTCACTTTCATATGTAATATTCATCTTTAAGCATTTTTTATGTATAATATGTCAAAAACAGCACAATTGCTGAAAATTGAGTCCATCTAGTATGAGCCATGAGCTCAGCCCAACAGTGATGGCTTGGGAGGCCAGGCCACACAGAGGAAAGAATACAAAACCTAAACTGAACAGCCCTGAGGTTAAGATTTGACACTGTCAACTGGCTGTGTGGTTTTCAGCAAGTTATCAAGGCTCTCTGACCTGCAGATTCCTCATCTATATATTTGGGATAATAATATGGACTGCTAGGTATTGTTCGTCTTAGTCTGTTGGGACTCGTATAACAAAATACCATAGACTAGGTGGCTTATAAACAACAGAAATCTATTTCTCACAGTTCTGGAGACTGGAAGTCCAAGATCAAGTTGCTATCAGACTCAATGTCTGGTGAGAGCCCGCTTCCTCCTAGGCTGTCTTCTCACTGTGCCCTCACATGGCAGAAGGGGCAAGGGAGCTTTCTGGGGTCTTTTATAAGGACACTAATCCCATTCATGAGGGGTCTAATCATGGCCTAATCACCTCCGTCACAAAGGAATAAGGGACAGAAGTAGGAATGGGGAACATTCTCTTATAGGATACTTACTCCTGTCCCTTATGACATTGGTGTCATTCATTGTACTTACCCATATGCTATAATCATCCAATGCATTGTTATTCTTATTACTTTTAACAGTTATTAGATCAACTAAGAATAAGAAAAATAAAATATTTATTTTACCTTCATTTATTCTTTCTCCAACATTCTTCCTTTCTTTATGAAATAAAAGTTTCTGATCATATCATTTATTTTCCCTCTCCCTGAAGAATTTCTTTTACCATTTCTCGCAGGGAAGATCTGCTACAATGAAATCCCTCAGTTACTGTTTGTCTGAGGAAGTCTTTATCTCTCCTTCATTTTGAAGGATAATTTCTCTAGATGTAGAATTGTAGGTTCATAGTATGTTTTTTCCTTTCCACTATTTAAATAATTCACTCCACTCCTTTCTTGCTTGCATGATTTCTGATGAGAACACTGTAATTCCTATCCTTGTGCCATTATTTACAAAGTGTTTCTCGCCCATCTCTGGGAGTTTTTCAAGATTTTCTCTTTGTGTTAGTTTCTTTGTGGTTTGAAGACAATGTACCTATGTGTAGAATTTTTCATATTTATCCTGTGAGTGTTTTCTGGGCTTCCTGGGTCTATGGTTTCATGTCTGTCAGTAATTTTGGAAATTTTGCAGCTATTATTATAGTAAATATTTATTCTGCTCCTTTCTCTCTTTCTTCTCATTCTAGTATTTCAATTATGCACATGTTACAACTTTTGAAATTGCCCTAGTTTTTGGATATTCTGTTCTGGTTTTTTTGTTGTCCTTTTTTTTCTGTTTGAATTTCATTTGGCGAAGTTTCTAAGGACGTATCTTCAAGCACACTGATTTTTGCCTTATCATGTCTCATCTACTGATGAGTCCCTCAAAGGCATTCTTCATTTCTGTTATGGTGTTTTTGACTTTTAACACTTATTTTGATTCTTTCTTAGTGTTTTCATCTCTTTGCTTGTATTACCCATCTATCCTTGCATGTTGTCTACTTTTTCTATTAGAGTCCTTAACATATGAATCATAGTTATTTCAAATCCCTGTCTGATAATTCTAAAATCTGTGTCTTAATCTGGTTCTGATCTTGTTTTCTCTCTTCATACTAGGGGGGTTTGGTTACTTCTTTGTTTGGTTTTGTGTACTGCCTTCTAGGTCACCTTGCAATTTGTGTTGAAATCTGAACATGGACATTGTCATTTAAGGTTTTATGTTATATGGCTAGGAGCTGTGTTTTGTTTAACATTTGCTGTACCTGTAGGTACCACAGGCTTCAAGTGCCTCTAATGTCCTTATTTTGTCTCCCTTTTGACAATGGGGCTCCTCTTTGTACTGCTCTTCAGACAGGGTCAATTTCTTTCAGCTCTTTTAGCTATGATCCCCTGTTATTTATTGCAATTTGTTGTGAGGAGGGGAAACTTTCTATAATCTTATGATTAAATATCATTCTTGCGGTGGGCTTGTGTCTCTGCACTGTTACCTTCACACATGTTTATAGCTTTTTTACCCTTATGTGAGACAAAAGGTCTAGAGAGGGCTGGAGTCTGGGAAAGGCCCCTCACTTGGGTGGGAAAAGGCTCTGGTAAAGTATTTCCCCCTGAGTAGGCCTTTGTCATAAAGAATGCTCTGGGCTTATTTCACAATGGTTAATTTTCCCCTCCCCTTCCCAGAGCCATGAAGAGATCTTCCTTGTCTTTACCTTGAGGACCCGGTGATGTTTCTGGAGGTAAAACACATAAAAATGGGGGTTCTCTGGAGTTTCTTTCTCCCAGGCAGCCCACATTCCTCCACAATTCGTCAAAGTTACCATTTACATCTCCCTACCAGTTTAGGGCCCTAGTGTGTCCTGCTCCAGGTAACAGATGCCAGCTTTCACTTTTGGTATTCACTTAACTCTCCAGATTTGGGAGTGACGATTTGCCCTATAACCTCAGTCCTCTAATGGGTCCAAGAAAAGTCGTTGATTTTCAGTTTGTTCATCCTTTTTCTTGTTGTAAAGACAGGACTGACGACTGCCAAGATCTTTACGTGTTGGAGCTAAAGCCAGAAGTGTTGAACTTTCATTCCTTATTTTTTCAACAACTGTGAAGCATTGGGCAAAGCTGACCACATTTCCCCTTTGAGATTCTCTTCTCTGTCAGCATTTACTACAGCTTTCCTCCTCCCTTTCCACGAGCTCATTCTTAGTTGTTTTCCCATTTAATCCTAGATTCTGAGTTACTGTCATCCTATACATTCTCACTGAGCCTGGGTTTAATACCATGAATATGATGCAAAGAATTCTCAGTATGTATCATCATCTCAGATATGATCCCCATAACCTTATTTTCACTTGCCTTTGGTCTTCTTCTACTGGTGGTACCAAAGAGCCTTTAGAAAAGAGATGTCAAAAACTGAACTCAATTTTCTTCCCATTTCTATCTGCCTGTCTTTATTTCCCATCGCAATGAATAGTACAACCATTCATGTAATAAACCAAAGAGCAACCTTGAAGCCTAACCTCTCTCAAGTGATGTTAACTTAAACCCATTCATGTCTTTCAATTATGACTCTTCTTCTCCATATCTATGGGCATAGACTTTGTTTAGTCCTTTATCATTTTCCTTATTTCCCACCCAGACTATGACAATAGATCCTAAATAATCTCTCTTGGACAATCCAACTTTTATACTTCTGTAGTACTACAAGACTTAGCTTTCAAACATGATAACCTGACAGTTCTTCCTCTGCTCCCACCTTTCCATGGCTTTGAAAGCCTGTAATATAAAGTGATAATTCTTAAACATGGTATCGAGGCCTCTGACTTTCCACTCTGGCCTAACTCCCTAGTCTCACCTCTTGTCAGTTTTCTAAATACATCATTTACTGCAATCATTTTAAACTACTCACAATTCACCCAATTATACCGTATTTTTACATGTTTTTGTGTTTGTTTTTAATGCTCTTCCCTTGCTTTTTGCTTAGATAATTCTACCTGAACTTTCAAGGCCAAGTTCAAGCACCACCTCCTCTTTGGAAGTCTTCCTCTATCCCTTCCTCACATCATCCAGGCTGCCATTCTCAAGCTAACTTGATGACCCTCTTTATGCTCTGTCTTTGGACTTAAAACATAGCCTGAAATAAAATGATTTCCTGGATTGGATCCTGAATAGAAACAAGGGGGAAACTGGTAAAATCTGAATAAAGTCTCGAGTTTAGTTAATAGCAATGTGCATCTCCTAGTTTCGACAAATGTATCACAGAAATATAAGATGGTAATATCAAGGAACTCTTACACCTAAAACTGGGTGAGGGGTATGTGGGAACTATGTACTATCTTCGTATATCTAAAGATATTCACAAATAAAATATTTATTTTAAATATTCACAAGAAAAAACAAGCTTTGCATTTACTTCTCTGACGGCAATTACTGCACTGCTTGAGTGACCTGAGATAGAATACTGATCTCACTTTGTAGCCTCAGTTTACTTTTATATAAAATTAAGTTAATAATAGTCCTTGTCTCCAGTACTGTTGTGAGAACTTAATCAGAGAAGCCACGTGAAGCACTTAGGACAAGATCTCGCACCGAGTAAGCACTGCTTAGCATTAGTTATTGCTATTATTGATGAAATAATTGGCTCTTCATATCTGCCAGTCCCATTAGACTCTGAACTCCTTAAGTGCCTAGCATGGTATCTGTCAAACAGAAAATACTCAGTAAATATTTGTGGAACCAATATTGAAGGACAACATAAATTCTAATATTTTTCCTCATCTCTCCCTAGATATGCTTCTCATAACATGACAGAAATAAATCCCCTGCTAGTTGGTTTACTTCAGTGATCAGAATTCATGACAATATCACCATTACTTGCTCTCCTACTAAACTCTTCTCCACGTCAGACCATGAAAGAAACTGCATTTCCTCTATCATCCTAGAATTCATGCCCTCTATTCCACTGCACTCAAGAAATCTGAACTGCAGGACTATATTTTTTCAGCCAACACATCTTTTGGAAGTCAAAACTCTCATTTAATTGAATTTCTAGCTTTCTGCTCAATGAAAATTCTCAACTTGCCCCTGGATTGAGATATTTTCTTAATGTTGGACAGTCTTCAGAATTAAAATGGATAAGTCATAGCTGTAAAGTGTCTGGTTAATCAGGAGTCATAAAATTTGCAAAGCAGAAAGAAAAAATTTAACCACTCAAGATTAATTCGATAAAGTCATTGAATTTCAGGCTAAAAGATACTCAAATGATGAATAATCTGAAAGTTCAATTACTTACCTGAGAACGCACAAGAAATGATTGGTTTCAAGGCCATTATTCTTTTTTGGTTTTATTCTCCTGCTCACACCATGGGTGATCAATCCTATATTCTATTTATTCTATTTCATATTCATTTTTAAGATACCAGTATAAACATCAGTCCTCCTGGGAAAAGTCCTGATGTGCATCTGCATGTGCACACGCACACACACAAACATGCACACATCACAGATCAGATTTGTGCTCCTGCTATGTGCTCTCATGGCACCTGGGCATCCTTCATCAAGGCACTTATTACATTTATTTCAATTTCCTTTTTAATTGTTTATGTTACCTGCTAACTTTAAACTCCATGGTCAGAGAATGTCTATCTGAGTCTTTATGGTATTTCTAGTTCAAAGAACAGTGAGAAAATTTAACACTTCTTGAATGAATGAATTAATTAAAAGGAATTTTTATATCTTGATAAAGCTGAACACTGGGCCCTAAATATGTATTACTTTGGAATTAAGTTAAAATTGATTTTATAAAAGAAGGTATTTGTATTTTTCCCTACATGTTACATGATATGAAAACAAACATGCATGAATACAGCCAAGAACTTGCTATTCGTCCCCTATTTCCAAGCCCTCCTATGCCAATTCATCTTAGACACTTGGTCCAGATTGCAGGAAAATGTCGGGCATCGACCTTTTCTTTCATGGAGGTAATTCTACAAACTGGTAGGATAGAAAGATGCTATCATTTGAAAAACTGCTGTGACAAAGATTGGCGATTTCCTTTTGTTATCCCCACTTAGGGAACCCAAAATTAGAAAGAATCTATTTCCAGAATATATTTTATCCCCAAGAATCATAGGAAACTGGAGAAGCTATTTCTTTAAATATCTTTAAATAAATAAAAAAAATCCTTTAAAATAGGAACATCTTCCAAAATATTCTCAATAAGCAAAACCATGTTAAAATATAGTATTTTGCATTAAAAATACTGTGATTGAGACAGGTTTTTCATGTGTGCATGGGTGGAAGAAATGCTAGTCTAAGGCTTTCATGCTGAATATGCTTTGGATGATTGCAAAACTTTCCAAAGCTTGCTATGATTTGTGTTCCTTCCTCTTGACTGACTCACTATCCTTATATATTGGTCAAAATCCTTAACCACATCCTTATATGTCACCCTCCAGTGCAGTCTGATCTTTGTATATAAACAGTAAACATTAAACTGCTGATGGTATCATAGAAAAAAACCTTTCCTGCTGCTCAATAGCAGTAATGACGAGATAAAACCCAGGGGCACCTGTATATTTTTCCTCCAAACTAAATAACCCCAATATGTTGAGAGGATGAATTAGTCCTAAGTCCTCCAGCATTCTGACACATTTCTACAATCATTTATTATTCTGCAATAATTATTCACATATGGACTGATTCCCTTGCTGGATTAGAGCTCCTTGCATGTACTAGAGTCTGTGTTTTATCTACCCACCTATCTCCAGGTTCTAGAAAAATGCTCGGAACAAAACAAATTTTTGAGGATGTCTTCTTGAATGAGTGTATATTATAATCCTAATAATGTCTAACTGCTATACTAATTTTGCAATGATAGTATATTATAATTTATCTTGTGCTTAACTGTAGCTCATAATGTAATATTTCTAGATGATCAATTACCTTTCATCTTCCCTCTTTGCAGGGACTTTTTCTTGAACAGCCTACTCTCCATGCATTGCCATTCACCAAGTATAAGAGAATTAGGTATGTGAAACCAAGAACAGATCATTGGATCTGATGAATCCAGTGCTCTTTTTTAGGGTATAGGTTGAAAATAATTTCATAATAAAATAAAGATCCTTCACCCAACTGTGTAATACAAATTTTTCTGAAAATCTTATAAAACCATCAAAGAAAATAAGATAGCAAAGACCCTTTCAGCAGAAAAGAAGTAAAAACACTAAACCAATCAAGATTGAAGATTTATTTATTTTTCCTAATCTTGAGCAAATCACTCGCACCCCAAGAGAATTAACATCTCACATTTCTTTACCTCTTTCTCCATGGCCGTGGGCTGTAGAAATCCCTTTTATTCCCCAGAAAGAAGGAAATTCTGTCTTTTCTCACTAATTCTCCTTCTTTGCCTTTTCCACGGATCCCTTTATAAAATTACTTTCAGCCTTCCATTGGTATGCTTTTATTGCACGAATTAAGGTCTCATGCTTATGCAAACAACCAATTAAATCTCCGGCCCTGACCCTTCTTCTAAATTCCAGTACCACATTTCTATGTACCTGCTGGACACCACCTTCTGTACTCCTTCTGGAAATTCAAGTCTACTACAGTCGGCCCTCTCTATTCATGGGTTTGCATCTGCAGACTCAACCAGCTGCAGATGGGAAGGCCTTCAATGGTTGTGTCTGTATCGAACATGTGCAGACTTTTTTTCTTGTCATTATTCCATAAACAATATAGAATAACAACTATTTACATAATATTAGGTATTATAAGTAACCTAGAGATGATTTACAAGTATACAGTAGGATGTGTGTAGGTTATATGCAAATACTATGCCATTTTATATAAGCGACTTGAGTATCTGCTGGATTTTAATATCCACAGGGGTTGTGAAATCAATCCCCTAAGGATACCAAAGGAGAACTGAATATCCAAATGGAACTCATTACTTTCCACGTGAAGTCTTCTCCTCCTTTAGTGTTCTTCATTTCAGTTTATGGTACCATCATTCCACCCACCAGTAAACTTTACAGGCATAAATGGCACTTCTGTCTCTTACTTGGTGCCTGGGTCCAATAAGCTTCCAACTCCTCTCTGAACCTGTGTAATAACTTACCTCGTCTTCCCCTCAACTTTATTCATACCATCACTTCTCTAGTTCAGGCTTCATCATTTCACATATCCACTGCTGCAATATTCTCCAATCTATGCATCATATATTTAATACACTTCCAATTATTTTCTATTCCATTATTAAAACCATTCATGAGAAAAAAAGAAAAAAGGAGGAGATAATTCCAAGAAGATGGTATGCTGAATGTGACTTATTACCTTTGGCAGACAGAATGCTATGCATTCACTAAATATGGTTAATTTTATTACTGGGTTGACAGGAAGGCTACATTCCCCAGCTAATGTGGAGTCAGTTTGAAGACATATGGGTAAGTTCTGGCCAATGGAGTATAGGTCAATATCATGCATGTGACTTCCAGATCAGCCTAAAAATCTCTTACAATCATCTACTCTTTGTCTCTTCCACGTTTTCTGGTTGTCACAAGAAGGAAGGATCTCTAAATGGTTGCATAGCACAAAGCTTCCCACAGCCCCTGTTGACCACAATGAACTTTCATATGAGTGAGAAATACACTTATTGTGCTACCCTTCTAAGATCTGGCATTTGGGATTGTTTTCTAGCATTTGCCTGCCCTAATACTCTAATCCTCCACCCTCATTTCCAATATGTATACTATTCTTTAGCTAAATGCCTACTGGGGCAGAAGGACTGCTGGACGGCAGTGACAATTTGGGCACTATAGGAGCCTCAACAGAGAGAACTTATACAGGGCTTTCTCTCCTGTAGGTTGGGAAACACCCAGGAGAACAGCAGCAGAAAACACCAAGGTAAGGATCAGAATCTAGTAAATCATTAAAAGAGCTTGATTCTGAGAGATGGACTGGTAACTAGTGGAGAAAGTCAACATCAACACACATCCCTGGACCCTGTGTGATGGGATGAACACACAGTGCCCAGAGCTGAAAGAGTGCAAGAAAATCTAGAAGCAGAGAGAATACTTCCTGGTGGATCTCACCAGAACTGGCATTCTGCTTACACCTGCACTTCCAGCCCACAAACGTGGACACTGCTGTGCCTTTCAACATTCTCAGAACTAAGCCACTTGGGGAACATAGCCAATTAGACCCGCTTCCCAAAGAGCAGCCAGAGAAAAATAACAACCCACCTAAGGAGGCACAGCAGCTATAAATAGGAAAATAGGTTAGAAGAAACCAAGCCCATTCTTGGTACATTAGAGTTGCTGAAATTGATGCACGGGGCCGCTCTGTAAGTTATTCAAGTTGTTCACTACATGAGACACCTAGCCAGTAGAGCACACAGGACCTGAGATCCAGTCCTAATGTGTTTGCTAAGCCATGCACCCTCTTAAGGGCCACACACTCGCAGAGGAAGGTGCACATTTTTTATTAACAGAAAAAACCCTGTCGGCTGGGTAAGTCATGTAACCATGAAACTGAGCCACCTGGAGGGAATGTCTTTTTCCCTAAGCTATGAAAAGGCACTTTTTGTGGACTAATGTGCCGCTTTGGGGAATAGCAGTGGTCCTTGAGTTACACGGCAATTTAAAAAACAACATCAAAAAAATGATAACAGCATTGCTTTAATTTATAGTGCAACACACAAATTCTGGAGTGAAATCATGACTTCCCAACTAAATATACTTTACATTTAAATATGCCACTAATTCTTACAGAAGTAATGACCTGGATTACTAAGTATAAGTAATATCTCCAAACATGTAGCTTAAATACAAAGAGAGAACTCATGATCAAAAGAAAATTAGACTTAGAAGACAGATTTTGAAGAAATAAAATTCAAATGAGTCCATTTATTCGTTTATTCAATTAATAATTTTTAAATATTATGTATGAGGAAATTTTCTAAGAGTTTGAAATAAATCAGTGGACAAAAAGAGACAATAATCCTTGCTCTCTTGGATGTTACATGCTAGTGAGGAGAAACAGACAAGAAATAGTAAACATAATAATTTATATAGTATTTTAGTAGGGGTGGATTGGGGGAGTGCTGAAGATTATATAATTTTAGAGAACCTCTTTAAGAAAAAGAATTCAGACTAACAGCTCCTCCTCTTCTGCTTCTTATCCTCTTACCTGCCTTTCCTGAATAATTTAGTCTAAAATCATTAGCAGAGCTGAGCAAGGTAAATGACCATGCACAAGGAGAGGGGAGTATATTCCCAAAAGGAATGAGCACACCTAGTGTACAATCTTGGTCTCTAAGAACCTCTCTCCCCTATAGGGAATCAGGGTTCCTTAAAGAAGTGGTTGGTCCAGGGCTGAGTCAAGGAAAAATAAAAAATGAGCCTGGAATATCTTATTGCACAAGAAACTAAACAAATGCTCAAAGAAAAATGAACACTCAGAAAAGGTACAAGGAGGTCAGTGAGAAGAGGCTCCCACTGGCCAAAATTGGACAATTTAAGCATCAAAATGAATAATGATAATAAATGAATATAGCCAATTGTATAAAATAGGAAATCATGAGTCCATATAGGCATAAATAAACAAATTAATAAATTGAAATACTGATTAGGAATGGGTCTTAAATTACTTCCTGGAAAAACAAAGAGAAAAGATTAATTTTCCAGTGAAAGAGCCTGGCAAACACCAACTTAAGTGATCAACGTTAATATCATCACTAATGAGACAAAGCACAGTTGTGTCCACATGACAGGATCCAATGAGAATAAACTCACTACTGTGACATTGCTGCCAAGAACTCTCAACCAGAATCTAATTACCAAAAAATTGGACAAATCAAATGAAGGGGCATTCCACAAAATGAATGGCCTATAATCTTCAAAAGTGTGAAGATCCTGAAAGTAAAAGTTTCTTAAAATAAATTAAAAAAAAAAAAAAACTGATCCAGACTGAAGGAGATTGAAGGACACATGACAAATAAATGAAACATGTGATCCTGAACTGTATCTTTTTGCTGTAAAGGTCATTACAGGGAAAATTGAATGAAGTTTGAAGATTCAATGGTAACAATGCATGGATGTTAATTTCTTGAGTTTTATCACTGCACAGTGACTATATAGGAGAATGTCTTCTTATGTAGTAAATATACACTAACATTTTTGAGAATAATATAGTATAATGTTAGCAACTCAAATAATTCAAGAAAAATAAGTATTTTGTGCTGTACTTGCAACTTTCTGTATATTTGAGGTTTTTGCAAAAGAGAAAATTTTAAAATAATTTAAAAATACAAAATTAGGTAGGAAAGTGAAAATTTAGAATGTGAAATTAATCAGAGGTATAAAAGATATTATACATAACATACCATAGTAGTTTTACAATTAAGTATCTAATATATCCCTGTAATATTTTTTCCTACCTGTTTTAGCTTCATATCCTTTGATTGCCTTCTCATCTAACAATTCTTGATATAATTTTCTATAGAAAGGATACAAAGATAAATTAATCTTTCTCTAATAATATTGATGACTTTTAAAAAATAATTGATAGTTGAGAAAATTTCTCTCAGCTTCAAAACTTGTCATGGATAATTAGCACCCATTGTCAAAAATAACAGACATTTTTGACATTTTATGCCACAATATTTTATTTTTGGGGGTGAAATTTTGGCTTTCTCTTACATATGGATTTTGTATTGTCCATAATTTTGAAAATATATATACAAATTTAACCTGAAATTTAAGTATGCACAAGACATTTTGAATACATTTTGAAATTACCACTATGTGTACTGATCTACAGAACTATGTGATCAAATTACTCTTTTATTACATTGACTCATTAATAAGTATAAGTGGGATTTTGGTCACTGGAAATAGTTTATCTTCAGGTTAGTTGACTGTGTGGGTGGCAGTCTTGCATACCATTTTATCCAGATCCACCAGACTTCAATAAAACAAGATATATCATATACGCTAAAATACAATCTAATACATTGCAATGGCTACATTAAACACCCATCTTCTCACACAAACATGCTACTCTTTGTAGTCTCACTACAGAATTATGCACTAAAATACAGAAATTAATAAATTCTATTTTGTGTGATTCCAACAGATCATAAAAAATCATAAAAAATGATATATTTATAATGCTTTATCAAGTATACTTCTATACTTCTAACAAAACCACACTTCATTTATTCCTAGGTGTTCAGAAGAAACAATTATATTTATAATTACACTTACAATTTAACCCATCTGATGATGGGAAGAAATTCCACAGGCCAGCTTCTTGATCTGTGGTTTTAAAGGTCACTTCTCTCTCACTGCCAACATGGCCTCAGTGCCAGTTGCTAAAGGACACATTCATATTTTGGTAGGAGTGTGAACCTACCCCTTTGGATAACAATGATAAGTAGGTTGGCACAACTGCTGCTGGCAGCATACCTGGAAGCTAGTCATACACCAGGATGGCTAGCAACAATGTAGCAGAACTGAAACTGACTGCAAAACACGTAAATATATCCCGTTAATCTCCAACTCAAATACTCAACTCAATTTCCCCTTGGGCTGATCCCCTGAGTCCCCCAGTCATTCTAGCTCCACTTGAAATGAGGATTAATTTTGATGAAAGGGAAATCCTTGAGAAACGTCTGTAATGCCTCTGGTGCATGTGTGCATAAATGAATGAATGAATGAATAAATTGACCAACCAACCTACCAACCATTGAGATCTTAAGATAGAATAAAATGAAAAGGAGAGAGCAGAGTGGCGATAACAATAGAATATCAGGGGTAATAATATATGTAGTAATAAAGATTTATGTAATAAACTAAGAATTAATAGGACAATGAGAATATCCTGTGAGGAAAATGTTAATGATTTCCAGAACTACGCTGCCTATTCTATCTCAGTAAGACACAGGAGTTAAACAGTAAAGTTAAGAGTACTGGGGATGGGGACATACTGGAGATGATTTACTAAAACTTATGAGAAGATGTAAGTCTATCTTTATATAAACTCTTTCAGTGAAAAGAAAAATAAGGAATCATTTTATGGAGGTACAATTACCATGAAATAAAAATTAACCCTGGAGAGTAACAGAGAAGAAAATTATAGTTTATTCCCTTACTCATGAACACAGAATCAAAAATTTTAAACCAATTTAAGTAAAAATAATGTATCAATTTATTTTTAAACAGCATCGTGACTAAGATGGGTTTATTCAATGAACACAAAATGCTTTGTATATGAGAATGTCAACATAATTCACCGCACCAGCAGATTAGAGGAGAAAAATTATTATCTCACCAGATATATTGACACCATTTGTTTAAAAAATCAGCACCTATTCATGATTAGCCATCTTAGGAAACTAGGAATAGAAACAAAACTGAATGTAATAAAGGCTATTTATCAAAAATCAATTGCTAAAAACATACACGAAGAAGAGTTCTCAGGAAAATTGTTTTTAAAATCAGGATCAAAACAGACATCATCACTACTTTTCAGAATTGAGAATCTTGCTGGTGGAGTCATACTAAATAAAGGCATAAATGAATAAATAAGAAATTAGGAAAGAAATAACAGAACTGCCAATACTTGATGATGGCTACAAAAAAAATAACAAGAATTAGTAAGAGTTGAACAAAATTGATGAATAGAAGACAAATTTATAAATTTCTACTACAAAGCAATACATGTTAGAAAGTGTAACATCAAAGGATACATTTATAATAGCGCAAAAATACAGGGCACATTGAAGAAATCTAAAAAGAAAATCACTTTTCCCCACAATTAATCTATACATTCAACACAATTCCAATCAAACTCCAAGTAAGATTTTGACTAGAGATTGACAAATCAATTCCAAAATTTATGTGAAAAAGGGCCAAGAATGATTTTAAGTGTTTTGAAAGATCTATGAAGTGATTTCAAGACTTATTTTAAGTTATAGTAGTTAAGACTGTAATGTTGTTATATGCATAAACAAAGAGATCTGTATTACAAAACAGAGTATACTGGAACAGACCACAAATGAAGAGAAACAATTTATAACAGAGATGATATTGCAGATTAGGATGAATTATTCAATAAATGGTACTGGGAAAAATGGTTATTCACAGTGGGAGAAAAAAATAAAACTGTGTCCCTACCTCATACCACGTACAAAAATCAGTTCTAGGCAAAATAAATTTTAAAAAGTAAAACTGTAAACTTATAGAAAATAGTAAATAAAATATATTTATGACATTGTAGTACGGAAGGGCTTTTTAACCAATGCCCCCAAAACAAAACTCATAAAGGAATAAATGGACAAATTTATCTACAATAAAAATGAAAATCGTTACACATCAAGAGACAAAATGTGAAAATACAATCTATAGGCCAGAATGGATTGGTATCCAATATAGAAATTAATAAAAACAAATATGAAAGCAATTCACTAAAAGTAGGACAAATGATACATAGAGCAATTCACAGAAGAGGAATCCTACAAAACCAATAACTGTTCAACAGCTGCTCAACCCCCTCAGCAATCAGGAAAATACAAACTAAAATGATAAGATATTACTTCTTATGCAATCATACTGGCAACATTTTAAACACCAGACAATATCAAGGCATGGTGAGAACACAGAACAAGAAGAATTCACGCAGTTGGTGGTAGTGTACATATGTTCAACCATTTTGGGAGTAATTGACAATATCTAGTAAAGTTGAAAAAACACATCCATCAACCCAGCAGCTTAACCCTAGAGAAAAAGCTCCTATATACGCACAAGAAGACATAGAAGTATTATTTGAAATAAGGAAATTAATGGAAATAACTTAAATCTCCACGAAGAGTGAAAAAGAAAAACCATGGGAGAGTCATGCAGTGGGAGGCTCTACATGAGTGATACATGAGAGTGGATACAGGATGGTTTCAGTGAGCCACTGACATTTAAATTGTTCAACTCCTAAATCTATGCAATATTAAGATCAACTGTAATTGTTGATCTTAATTTATTTATTTTATTTTATGTATTTTATGTATATTATGTATTTTATATTTATTTTACGTAATTTATTTTACTAGATTTTAACTAACAATGTAGTCTGTAAAACATATAACCGGCAGAGCTATTTCTGTTGTTGAAGGCCTGAGCTAGTGCAAATCCTTTCACAGACATGCCCCTATTCAAGTGTTGAATGGGCAACATTGTGTGAACATGCTCTTTGAATCAGATCCTGCAAGGTCATAAGGAACTTGGATGAGTCTATGAGAAACAGAGAAAGTGATTCTTAGTGATGCAATCATATACCACGTTGCTAAGAACTTCTGTGGCTTTGTCTCTGGCTAGAGAGAAGCCTAGTCATGCTTGATGGCCTGATTGATGGCCCGAATGGTCTTCCTCGAAACCTTGCAACACAAAAATACACACACACACAAACACACCACTTCATTGCTAAGGAACCAGGAAGAAATATTAGTAGAAAATCCACTAATAAGTATGTGACACCAACAAGATCAAAAGGGATCAGTTCAAATAAGTATCTGAATGAAAAAAGACTGTGTTGCTTGCATCCAGTTTTCCTGCATTTCCATCTGGTGTGCCAACCTTAGTATATCAAGCAGGCAGCGTGCATTTTGAAGAGGGTAGAAGTCTTATTTTACACGCAAGGGTAAGGTAATTTTATATCTGCTCTAAAAGTGCATTAAGTAGTTACAGACAATTGTTAAGCTACTGAAATAATCATGAAGAAGAATGGATGGAAGAAGAGATCCTTGCAACAAACCCGTGTTAATTACCCTTGCAGCTGGGAGATCAATTTGCATAGAGAGTCTTTGAAGCCTGTCAGGTAAGAATTGAACCACTGAGCTGCTACATTTGATAATCCAGCCCTTGAGTTTATTTGTTTTCCCCTGAAGATGTTGTTTCAGCCTACCAGGCAGCTTTAATCACATAAACGTACCCATTTCTAATTAATTTGCTCCCGTACTTAGCGCGCACACACACGTTCGTGACTTTTAAATAAATTATTAACAAAATATTATCAAAAGCATGGATATTGTTAATTACATATAGAAAAGAAGAAAACATTTGTATACTGTAAGTTTTAGGTTTAGTTCTTAAAACCTGAGAACTCAAGAAGTGTTCTGAGACATTTATAGATTTGCAGTTGGCTAATGATAATGATAATTGTAAATGGCTTTACCTGTATTGACTTATTTCATATTCACCCCAGCCATAAGAAGTAGGTAATACACCTTTCCTCATTTTACCCAAAGGAAAACTGAGCCACGGAGAACTACAATAAATTGACCAAAGTCACTCAATTAAGGAAATGACAGGGTCAGGATTTTAATCTGATTATCAGCACGTTCTCTGATCCACTCTACCTTCTCTCTCCTAAAAAGTCTACACTGTGATGCCTTTCCTAAAGGGTAAGATTCTCTCTATTGAATCATATTAATTTAAACAGAAACAGAAGGATAGGAACTCATGGTTATTACTAATATTTATGCATTGAAATAATGCGTTCCTTTCTGGATTCTGAAAATTAAAAGTCTAAGAGAGGTACTATAGAGAATAAGGAATACAGAAAAATTACGAAAAAAACTAAGAAATTAAATGGAACTCTACTAAGGTTAATGATGTTTTTAGAAAATGTAGCAAAAATATGGCTATGAATTACTCAATTAATTAAAAAATTAGAGTTGAGAATCATGAAAAAATAATAGATACATACCTTAACTTAAAACATGTAATCTATATTCTTTCATCAATATTTTGACAGTTGGACAAGTCCTCTTCTTTGGGTATTGATCTCTGATAGGGTTCCAGTCATCTTTCTTACATAACCGAATCTAATTAAAAAAAAAAAAAATTCAGTTTTATGATTGCAAAATCCTCTAGAATTTTCTAGAAATTTTCCCATCATTCACAGTGGTTTTGATCCCACCGAATTCAACTTGCCTTTACCAAACCTTTACAAAGTAGTTAATTTAGTTTTCCTGAAAACAACAAATATTTTCCCATTTATATTTTATAATTTGCATAATAGTCAATTAAATTTCATAATTAGTAATGTAAGAATATTGGCATGATTTTGAGAAAAAATAAAACAGATTATTGGCAGTCATAGAAGTTACCTAGTAGACGTGTACACAGGGAGAGCAGATGCAAGAGTAGTTTACTAGCCATGAGCACAAACGAGCTACAGACATCCGCCAGCAGCAGGTATTTCAGAGGGAACGGAGATCCCTGGAGAATCAGAAAGCCTGCGAAATACTGGTAAGTTCAGAATTTCTTCTGTATATACAAAATCCTTGGAAGAAAAACAACTATTGAGTCATTTACTATTTTGTGTTTAGAGTGATGTAACAGCATAGCAGTGCTCATGAGGTTACCTGTGTGTATTTGTCATGTATTTCTATGTTCACGTCACAGGAACTGAACTCAAATAAGCTTAAGTGTTAAGAAAAATTTATTAAAACAAAGAACCTAGAGGGATGGGCTGGAGTTTGCCACATAGTTAGCATAATTAAGATGAGGCTAGGTGAAGATAAGTCCAGCCCAGAGAGGCAAAGTATAGCCTAAAACGTGGCTACATTTGGATAATTAGGAAGTTGTTATTGTCTTAGAAAAAAGAAAACAATTACTAAGTGCACTCTCTTATGTGATCTTATGACATTAATTCCTCTAATTTGCATAATATTCCATTAAATTTCATAATTACAAATGCAAGAATGTTGGCATATTTGTGGGGGAAAAAATCCAACTGACACTCAGTAATCATAGAAGTCACCTGGTTGAAGCGTACACTTGCAGGCAGGGATGAGTATTAGAGTAGCTTATTGGCCATGGTCATCGAGTGCCCACTTGGCATCAGACTGCAGAGAAATTTCTCCACGTGCAGAGGAGTTGGGCTCCATGAGTTCTGCCTTACATTCTTGCAGTTCTAGCATTCTGAAATTCCAAGAATCCTAGAAAAAGATCTAATCACCCAATCTTGGGTTGAATATCCATCAGTAGATCCATCACCGAAGTTGCCTGAATGTGGTTCTAGTTCTGTGGCAGAATATTTATATTTATATTTATATAATATATAAACATTTATAAATATTTACAACAGATGTATAGCTATATCCACTGTTAAGAGAGTAGGTTCTTCACGGGAAAAATTAAAGCTCTGCTCACAACTGAAGTTCAAATATATAAACACATGTGGTAGATTTGGGAAGAGTCTAACCAAGTCAGAGTAGTGAGACCCTCAAACCAAGTCACTCCTAACTAAGGAAAGAATCATGCAGGATGGAATATTCTCCATAGAAAGGATTTGTTGTTAAAGGGCTCAGGGTGAAACTGTACTTAAAGCCACATAATTCTAGCCTCAGATGCCTATATGGACTAGGCTAGCAAGGTGTCTGTAGTAAAATGGAAAGAATTCTATAAAAAAATCACAGCACAAGACTCTGACCTGCTGGATATGCCCAATGACCTGACTCTCTTCATTTCTTTTAGGTTATGCAATCTTGAACTGGTATTACAAATTAGCCTTCTGTTATGGAATCTAAGAAGGTGATTGTAGCACAACCCAGGTAAACAGAGTGAGAATTCAGGGAGAATGTGAGCAACACGTTGTAGGGTAACTTCAGGGACAAAGTGGAATTACTAGCATTCAGGTCTGAGAAGCTAGAAAAATGCCTATGTGAGCCAGAAAAGGAGAAGGTGTAGTGCTCCACAGGCAGAGAATGAGGACATAATATGCCAAAAAATTTTCTACAAAAATAAATTAATCTTAGCCTGCTAAAATTCAACAACATATAGACTCCATGAAACAAGATATGAAGCATGAAATGATAAGAATATAAATTGAGATAAAAATGAGATGTCTGAATGAGAGGAAGAAATTCATAAGGGAAATAGACACGATAAGAAAGGTTAAAAAGGAAAATAAGAATATAATGATTTGAATAATTGATGTTTGATTTAATAGATTTCTTTTTATTAAACTCTACTTTCTAAGAGAACATCGTCTAAAGCAGCCTTTGGAATATTTATAAAAACTAATCTTGTAATAAGACACAAAGAAACCTACAAAACAAACAAACACACAGAAAGCAGATATAATACTGACAATAATCTTTGTCTAAAATGCAATAAAATAACAAATTAACAACAACAACAAAACAAAGAAACCAATATGGCAGATTTTTCGGTTTTGATTTTCACATAAAATCCTAGGGTCAAAGGAAAAATCAAAGCTAAGTGTTTACAATTAGAAAGAATATTATATAGTCTATTTTTCATAATTCAAAATGCTAAACAAATATTAAACAAGGAAAACTAAAATAAAATTATTTCAATACCTGAAAATAAATTCAATTCAATAAACTAGAAAAAGACAAAATAAGCATAAGAAGATTAGGAATAAGAAATTAATAATATATGAGAAATTATCTTTTTTAAATAAAAAATCAGACTAGGAATAAATATTTAAAATAATGATAAAATAGACAAACAGTTGAATTTATTAAGACAGAAAAATCTACATACACATCATTATAGGCAAGAAAGAGGTTACAACCACAGGACAGAAGAGGGCAAATAATTAAAATATTTCCCCATATAAAAACTGTGATAACCTAGAAAAAACTGGTGGCTAGATTATTGAAAAAAAAATATTTAAAAGAAAAAATTAACAAGTAAGGTCCTTGCTCTTTCCAAGGGTGTTTGTTCATTCCTGAACATAGAAAGTATAGAATATTCTTAAATTATTAATTTTGTGAAGCTAGCATTACCCAGACTACAACCATGACAAAAACAGACAAGGCAAACAAACGAACAAGTTTTTAAAATATCTGATCTTGGATTGAGAAAGACTTCTTTAAGCATAAACATAAAGATAGAATCTTTTAAGGAAACCTTAGAAACATTTATATGCATAAAAGTTTCACACTTCCATACATCAAATAATATTATAAACAAAACAAAGTTTAAATTTAAAAGCAAAAGAAAATCTGGAAAACTATATGGAAGGAGTGTTAACAAGGCTTAATTGTATTGCTCTCTATAAAGCTCTAAGAAATTGGTATGACTCAGAAAAGATTGAGGCTTGAATAGAAGCAGAAATTTGACATAAGTAAAACAAAAAAAACAAAACAACAGTCAACATATGAAATGGTGTTCAACTTCACTGCTAAAGACAGCAATACAATTGTAACCACCAAAAGAGCATTGCAATCAGTAGAATAAGCTTATAACTTATAATACCCACAGTAGGCAACATTTCAGTGAAATAAAACATCCACTGCTGGTGAGTGTGCACTCAGAGAAAAGTTCGGAAAGACACTTGACAAGTCACGAGAGGTAATATCATTACCTGAATGATTACATTTCTAGAAACGTATTCTATCAAAAATCATTTAAAATACATGAACAGATTTATGCACTAAGTATTTATTATATTGTTATTTATAATATCAAAAAGAAACAAGAAACAAGTTTTAATCTTCTTTAAAAATGGATTGATTAAATAAAGGATGGGGTGCTAGAGTAATGAAATATCAAGTAGTCTTTAAAAGAGGAGGTTACTCTTCAAATGACACCTCGATGACAATGGAACAGCAAAACAGAATACTGACATAAGCAGATCCCCATCAGCTCAGCCCTCTCTGGCCCTCAGTCTCCATCTGCCCTCATGGTGGCCTGTAAGGCACCCTTATTTGAAAATAGCTGCTTTAGAACAATATTTAGTGGGAAATAAAAGTTTATAGATTAAATATTAAGCAAAAAATAAACTGGTTATAAAAATAATATTTACAGTTTAAATATGTACATATATGCATAAAATGGTTTACCTATTTCTGTAATACCTGGTGGGGTGAATTTTTTAACATTTTCTTTTGTGTTAATACAACATGCGTTTTTCTGTGTTTTTCTGTATTTTTCCAACACATAGGGGGAGGCTGTATTATATTTTGGCAGGAAAATGAAAGCAGAAACCCCTCACAAAGAGCCTGATTGCATGAACTATATACACAGAAGTGGGGATTTGGGGTATAGAAAGGGTGACCCTGAATTGTAGCAATACCAGCTTAGTGACCTTTATTTGAATCTGGCAGTAGCACCTTTTTCTGTGAAACCCCTCCACAGGCTTTTGTGGAACTTACAAAACGAATTTTCCTCTCTGACCAAAGAAGCAAAGAAGAGATTTATTTTCCTCCACTGCAGCCTGGAAAGCACTTTGTTATTTCTTGTGTAATTGGAAGGAAATGATCACACAATTAGAAGAATATTGATTGAGACATTCCCAAGATAAGCACAACAGAATATTAGAAACGGCTGAGAGAAAAATTACTCATCTAATCTTGGATAAATTACTATATTTATATTTCCCTGTGCTTCAATTTAGTAATTTATAAAATTGAATAATCATATATATGTAACTAAAGGGTGAACTCTCCCATGTCTCTTATGGGTCATCTCCCTCTAGAATATGTGGAGAAAGGATAAGTTTGTTAGGCAGTTTGTCACATGTCTGCTCCATAGCTGTCACTTGTTATTCAAAATTTTTGTTCTCTGTTCTTCTGCAGAGCACTGTTCACTTCCTGTTAATTTCAGTCTAGACCAGCATGGTTAAACGTAGACATACATGAGCCATATATATAATTTTATATTTTTTAGTAGCCACATTAAAAATCATAAAAAGAAATAAGTAAAATTATTTTAATCAAATATATTATTTATGCTAATATATTCCAAATACTAGTATTTCAATAAGTAATCAATAAAAAATATTGAGATACTTTTTACTTTCATACTGAGTTTTGAAATTGAGTGTATACGATATGCGTATAGCACATCTTAACTCAGACTAGCCATGGTTCAAGTTCTCAGTAGAACGTGTCCCTGGTGGCTGCCATATTGGTTAACACAGCTCCAGGACTTCTTCCTGTTTTTCAGCTATTTCCTCCTCTGCTATTTCCTCCAACTCTATCTGGAGCTATGTAACAACCTCTGACTTCTTTTCAAATCTCTTCCATACAAAGCTCTAAACTTGCATCAGAAGAATTCAACAAATCCAGGTGGAAATACAACACATGAGGTAAGTAAAATAAAAGAGTATGCACATTACTTCAAGAAAAAATGGGAGTCTTTCTTGTAATTCCTTGGTTTTACGCCTTTACTTTGGGAGCATTGCAGTTCCTAGCTGTGCCTCCAACTCCGGGTCCATAATTCACTCAGAGAGAACGTTCTTCCAACTTCCACCTTGTGACTCTTTACCCAGTTAGGAAAAACTACCCTTTGCCAATAGGGCCTGGCCCCACCCAGACATGTCACTCACTTGTCAAGCAGAATATTGCTTCAACTCTGAGATCATCAGATAAACCCAAACCCCAGGCTGAAGTCACACTCGTGAAGCATTGTGGTTTGTAAGCTTGTGTCCCACAAAACAGTCTCGGAGGAGTGGAGACACTTTAATTAGGGCCAACTTCAGGGTCACCCAATCAGTGTGATTTTCAGACTTATACTTTTATTCTGCTAATTATCAAATCATAGTTCTTAGAGCTCACACACACACACACACACACACACACACAACACACATACACACACATCCCTGCCTTTCAAGGACAAACCTAACTCCCAATGTTAATATAAACACAGTTTAACTCAAATTATAAGATAGTTTTCGCCCACTCAGATCAGCTAAGAGGAATGGGATGCCACTGATACTTAGCCCCTCAGCTAAACAAAAACCCTTAAGCCAGAAAGGCTTTGAATTTTGCTTCGTGTGGTATGGGAAGAGCCAGTATCTGATAACCAGGGTCGTCCAGTTACTCTCACTTTATAGGTTAATCGTAAGGATAAAGAGAAAGAATTCAAAGTGCCTGCTAGTGATCCTGGCATGTAGGAGACATTCAGCAAACCTTAGCTAATGTCTGATGAGGAGAAGGATGAGGATGACACGGCCATGACTTTAACTAGTTTATAATCGAAACCTATTTTGCTAAGTCTTTCATAAAATATATTGTAACAGAAAAACATTCATTGCTCTAGGCTTTTGTATTGTCCCTTCATGAAGGCATTCTTGTGGCAGTAACCATGTTATTTTGCCTGAAGAATTTAAAATATTGAATAGTAGGGATATTTCATCATCAGATTTATTTTTTATTCATTTCTATATTTTTCAGTAACTTATTTGGACTTCAATATGGAAAGCCAAAATATATCATTTTAGTGCTCCTTAGTGGGAAAATAAACACTATGAAAAAATAAGTTTATTTGATAACTACATATTCTAAGATAATTGTATACTTACACTCAGAGTCAATAAACTACATCCATCTAAGGTCAGCTTCAGGTAGTTGTAAAAACAAATCAGACAGTGCAATACAGTTCTTCTGTGTTTTCTTAAACATTTTGTGATTGAGTGGGAGCTTGTGTTCCTTGGTCTAATGAAGAAAAAGCAAACTTCCTTTTGGCTAAAATAAAAGTTTATATAATAGAACAATTTTCCTAAAATAGCAAATATAAAAGGTAATTATCAATGTTAATTATAATTCAAATGTAATGAATTTTAAATGCAGGCTATGCAACGAAGGAATTTGGACACAATTTTAGAAATTATAAATTTTCCTACAGACCTCTGCTCTTTCCTCCCTTTCTGCATCTCTCCTCTCGCTGTTATATCTTTAGCCTCTTTTTCTTCACAAGTTTCTTTTCCTTAGTGCATACACTCAAATCTCTCCAATCTTAAACTAAGCAAATAAACAAAAGTCCTACTGTTGCAACATTTGCTTCTATTACTAATCTACTTTCATTTTTTTCCCAGCCATACTTCCCATTTACTTTTAAGCCGTTGCAATTTACACATTCAGCCCAGACTAAAACATCGTACCTTCAATAAAATTCCCAAACTAACAAACTAAATTCATTGTGTATTTTAGGTCTTATCTTAGCTTGAGCTCTCCATGGGCATTTAACACTTCACCAATACCACCTTCTTGGAAGTCTGTTCTCTCACCTTCTTCCACTTTCTTGGTAGTCTTTTCTGCCACATTCCTTAAGTGTTTCTCTTCATCACCTACCTTCAAATTTTTTTGGTCCTCAGGGATCCATTTTCGATTGAAACTCTCTGTGAAAAATTTCCTTAATTCTCAAGATTTCTATTACCACATATATGGAATGATTCATAAATCTTTATCGTGAAGTCAGACCTCTCTCTCAAGCTTCAAACCTATATTTCCATCATCCTCCAGACATCCCCAATTATGTGTTCCACAAATAATTCAATTTCAAGACTTTTAAAATATAATTGATCATTCCCCATACCCATTTGCTCGCTTCACATTGTACATTCCCAATCTCGGTGTGAGGTACAACCATTACCCAATTGAGAAATCTGGGAGTCATATTCATTCTCTCTCCTCAGCCAATTGGTCACTGTGTTCTGAAAATTCTTCTCCCTAAAGACCCCTCATAAGCATCTTCTGTCTCCCTTCTGCATCCCACTGATACTATTCAGACTTGTATCATCTCTCACCTGATTTAATGATTGCTCCAGCATCCTAACTCGTCTCACTGGCTCCACTTTTATATCCCTCCACATCCCCTACCACCAAAACACAATGCTTCAATCTGTTCTCTTGACCGTGGCAGTTTCATTTTGCAAAAATATAAATCAGTGGTTTTTACTCTCCTGCTAAAATCTTTTCATGGTGCCCTAGCATCTACAGGGTAAACTACAAAACCTTTTGCACAGCATAGAAGACTTTTCATAATCTTACCTTCCCACCATCTTCTTCTGCCCCCTGACTTCTTGCACTCTATACATTTAGTAACCATTAACAGTGTCCAATTTCCAAATGTCTTTCTAAACCTTGGTATTCTGCTTGTGAATTAAACCCTATAATAAGATGTCAAGAAAGAATATCTTCAATATTAGACCAACCTGCATCTACAATGATTAGTAGCCAACAACATACCCATTAGCCAACATATAAAATAATATGTGAAAAGACAGAAATTATGTGATCAATCCTGTAGAAACAGAGATGAAGAAAAGCAATGAAAGAGAAGTTAGAAAAAAGTCAAGAAGAAAAAGACGCTATAGGACTCAAGTTAAAATTGGAGGAATGATAAATATTTTGAAAAATAGAAGCTGAGAGGACATTTCAGAAGAAGTAGCACCATCAGCAAAGGCATGGAAGTAGTTACCGCTTATGGGATAGTGACAAGATCTACTGACAAGAGAACAGAAAACATGCTGGGAAGTGAAAGAAATAAGATTTGATAGTAAATGTCAACAGAATGTGGAGGGCCTTGAAATTTATATGGATAGTTATTGAAATCCTTAAATGGAATAGTGTTATGATTATGGTGAAGAGTTTAATGAACAGAAGCATTCACTAAGCTGATGGCGGTATAGTTCCATAATATAGGTAAAAGGGCATGAATAGAGAGCTAGATCATGGAGTCGTGAACACAAAGTCCTTGAAGCTGTGAGAATAAGCTAGCTATTCAAAGAGAGTATATCAGAGGGAGAAAAGAAGAAGATCAAGGACTAAACTATGAGAAACCTGAAGAACAGGGGAGAAAAGGAGTGAAAAGAAAGGAAGAAATATATGCAAACTACCCAGCTGATTTGGTTATCTGCTGCTAAGTAACAAACTCTCACAAAGCTTAGTCACTTAAAGCAACAGCTGTTTTATTATTTCCCACAATTCTGTGGGTTCACTGGTGCCCAGCTCTATGGTTTCTCTGCTGGTCTTCTTAGGGTCTGTAATGAAGCTGCAGTCAAGTGGCAGGTGGGGCTTACATATCTGATACGTTGGTGGAAATGGCTGGAAGTCTATGCTAAACTGGAAGATTGGGACAACTATTGGGATGGCATGGCCTCTCTCTCTCTCTCTTCTTCCCGTGACCTTTCGCCATCTCTCCACACATGATCTCTACAGCAGGGTAGCTAGACTTCTTACAGGGCAGCTTGGGACTCCTAAAAGCACAAAAGCTCATGATTCTAGGCCTTCTTAAGATTTATGCTCAGCCCTGGCCTAGTGTCACTTCTGCTGTATTTGCCTCAGATTTTATTTCTCTCATTTTCCATCCTGCTTTCTCTTCTCTTGTCAGTTGGTCTTATTATTCCATAAGCATGTTCAAAACTACCTTTATGGCTCTTGCTAATGGTCTTTATATTTCCTAAAATGTCCTCTTAACTTCTAATTTTCTTTTAAAATATTAGTTGTGTTGAGGTGCATCACAGGGCAGTCCATATTCAATATGAGAGAGAAATACACATGGTGTGAATTTCAAGAGGCTTGTTCATTGGAGGCCATGTTTGGAGTCTAACTCCCACTCCAACACACAGGAAATTTTCATCAAATATTAGCCCATTCATGCTTCAGAAAAATATGTGAGGAATGAATTATTATCCTTATTTGACAAATGAAGAACCTAAGGCTGAGAAATGTTAAGTGGTTTGGCTAAAGTCACACAGCTAACAAGTAGTAGTATAGGGCCTGTCAAACCAAAAAACTATAGAACACTATGCTAATTTACAGGAATAAAAGTAATACCATTTTGATAAAGACAAAGCTAAGGGCTGGGAGTTCAGCGTGTGATATTTTCCTGTACTCTTAGTTTAAAGCAGGGTAGTGACAAGAATAATCATCTAGGGGAAAACATGCTATAAAGATGCTGTAGGATTATTTAGAATAAAAACGTCCCTGCAAAGACATCATTTCTAGCTAAGCCTTTGGGCAAGAAACTTAGTTTTCACTTTACAAATGATAATCATAGACCATGAACACCTTTTTAAATGCTATTTTTCAAGGCTGAGAGCAAGCGGTCCAATTATAAAAGAATTGATCTTGTTAAACTTATTCTTAAATTTTTTATTTCCGTCCTTGGTTAATTCAATTTCCCTTCTAATGCATGAATCATCGAGACATAATGTGAACATTCAGCCACAATGGAAGAGGATGTTACATTATTTGGATGTACCTGATAGGATTCAGACAGAACAGATTGAGCAGGGTCGAACGAAACTCGCCAGGCTGTGTATCTGTGGCAACCATGATGGTTATTGTTTTCTTGTCTTTAGAGGATTTCACAAAAGATTTGTTATACTAAAAGAGAACGCACATTTCTCTTTGCTTATTTTATCCAAATGGTAGCAAATTTTTAAAAAGATGGGAAGCTAACATTGATCTGTGCTTACCACTGACCAAGAATTGTGGCAGGAAATTTCTTTTCCTCTTAAGCAATTTTCATGACAATTCTGCTATAATATGTAGTATCGTTTCCTGTTTACAGATGAGGGGAAATGAAGCTCAGAGAAATTACATGACTTACCTAAGTTTACACAGCTGATCAGCAGCAGCAAATTAAGAATCTGCATGAAGATCTACCTGACTTCAGTCCTTCCTTGTTCACAGGCTCTGAAGCTCTCAGCCTCATGATCATTTGTAATCACAGCCAAGAAACTGAATATTCACAAACACAAAAATGACCTGATAATATCGTAAAATATAATTTGTAGGAAGAATCAGAAAGGTTAGAATTTGGAGGCTTTTGAGGTGTAGTGTTTTGAGAGTAGAGGGAACAGGGAATGAGAATCATTTGCGCTTGTTTCTCAGAGAAGGAAATGGGAACAAACCAGGCCCCAGAGATCCTCCCTTTCATCAGGATTTTGCTCACGAAATATTTTGGAATTGTCCTCTTCCTTACCCCCTACCACTTTAACCCAGAAATTTCTGACTGTACTTTTGCCAAAGGAGTTTCACTATGGTAACCTTCAGGCCTACACAAAGAACACAGTCAAAACAAATAGCTCTCTTTAAATGTCATTATGGGGAGTAAAATTCTATGTGGTGTATTAATGGGCCTCCCACAGCTAAATCCTAGCATACCACTTTGAAAAATGTCCCCTGTGGGTATCGCTTAAACCAACAAAAGTGAGGGAATTTGAGAGTTAAGAGAAAACCCGATCTAGCTCTGGTGAAAATTAATAGAAGACAGAGAGTATGAATAAAGAATTGAGAAATTAGGCAAAAAATTAAATTTGCTTTGTTTTCATCCTTTTTAATGTTATTTTAATGTGGAAGGCCTAAAGAGAAATCTAGCTTTTTTTTTAACATGCAATTTCTTTATTTTTTGAATTTAATAAATCTTTAATGGAAGCAGAAATCCTGCCTTTGGCTTAAGAAATATAAAAAAGAAGAGGAATATGTATTTTTTCCGCGGCTTTCAGACAGTATTCATAAAAGATCAGAGCAATGCCCTAAGTAAATAATATACATATAGTGTTTACCCAGCATGCACTGCTTACCTGATAAATATGTTGGTTGCTCTGTTTTTAAGCACTTATTAAGGAATAAGCTAATTTCCAAAGCTTATTAAAGAATTAGTCAGCATGCCTAATAGATCTCTAGAGACTATTTGACTCATGATATAAGTGTATCTTGAGGATAAGACTGATGTATGGTTAGAAATCTTCACAGAAATATTTCAAAGCTTTTACCAGTTCTTTATTAAACCTACTACTTATTTGCTTATTGTATCTTTTTCAAGGCAAAGGAATTAGTTCTTGTTTTGCTTCCCCCTGCCTGGAGCCTGAGGCAGCTTGCTTTAATCTATGCTCTGACTGCCTAGGATAGCTGAGAAACTTCACCATCCATATCCTACGGGGAGAAAAACTGACACTGAGCATAATCAGTACCATCTACAACCAGAATGCTATGACACGGCAGTCTTTCAGCCATCTCTCTTTTCTTCCACACATCTCCCCACCGATTCTATTTCTAAATGACCTCTGCAAAACCGAATTAAAAGGGTAACATGGTTTAACCACCTGATATCCCACACAGTTGGATCTGGAAGGTCTGTTGTTGTTATTATTGGATGCTGAGTATGATCTTCTAAGTCCTGTGCCTCATGCATCACATAAAAAAGAGATACTGACTTCCTTAAAGATAGTCTGTGATTTATTTTCTGGAACAAATAAATAGTCACTCATTACCAATTTCTAAGAAAGAATTGTCTGAGAAAACAAAATTGACTACCATGTTATTTTTGAACTGTCTTGTTAGCTTCAATTCTAGAATGATAACAATGAGTTTGGAGTAGAATTCATGCTTAAATATTCTCTACCGGTAGGAATACGAGACTTCAAACTGGTATGCCAAAGAGAAATGCCTATGAGTTATTTGTTTGTAAATATTTTGCTATTAATTATAAAAGAAAGCATGAAAAATAGACTCAGAAATAAAGCCAACTTTCACGTGTTCATGGTATTCCTCTATAACAGTAAGAATATGGGTTAAGTTCATCTCTCATTGAACTAAGTCTTAAAATTGTGTTAGCAGATGTTTAGTAGAAAGAACACCAGACCAATGTCTGGGCCCCGGCTCTGCCATATGCTTAAGGTGGTTTCAGTCATTTCATCTCTTAGAATTTTTTCTCTCAAATGCAGTCAAGATAATATATATCTTATAGAATTTGCTGTTAAAGTTCAATTACATAATATCCACTTATTTAACAAACGTTTAGTATGTTGCTGCCAGGAAAGGTCCACAGGACAAAGTGATGAACAAAAATCTCTCTTCTTAAGGATCTTATATTCCAGTGAGGTTTAAGAAAATAAAGGTGGATCTGAGTAAAAGAGAGAGTAAGAGAGAAACCGGTAGAAAATCACATCAGGGAGGCAGCCAGTCACAGAACAGCACGGAGTAGCTTTGAAATATGTTTCAATGTGCTGGGAGTTAGTTGAAGTTAATGAGAGCAGAAAAGTCATCTGATTCAATTTACCTTTGAAAAAATTCAAGCCGACTATAGTGCAAAAAATAAGAGAGGCGAGAATCAGACTAGGGGGTTCATGGGAGTCTAATGTGGAAGTCCTGGCAGGAGAGGCTGGTGTCTTCAGAAATGTTTGAATTGGGGGTGTATTTTTAAAAGTTGAGTCAGCACAGCTGGCAGATAATTAGACGTGGGGTAGGAGAGAAAGAGAATCTGTCGATCTTGGCCTGATCGAGAGAACGGATGCTGGTGCCCAGACCCAGGTTAACACTGAGTATGTTGTTGTTATTGGATGCTGAGTATAAATTTTTCAGTCCTGGGCTTCAGGACTCATAAATCAAATAAAAAAGAGAGGGTGAATTCCTAAAAGATAGTCTGTGATTTCTTTTCTGGAAATCAATAAATAGTCACTCAGGGCTCCTCACTTGCACAAGACCTGTGCAAGTCTCTGAGGCTCTGGTCTGGGCCTAAAAGTGTATTCACACAGTCAGGTTTTTTAGACTTTCCAAAACTAAGATATATTAACTGTGATGGGTTAAAACCACTGTCTCCTTACCCGAAGTCACCACTCCTAAGGTTGGGTGGCACTGCAGTGGTTGTAGACATTCCTGGAATCCAGCTAAAAGGAAGCAGAGAAGGGGATTGTGGTGAATTGTTAAACACGGCCCCCAATAAATCACTCCTCCGTTTGTTCAGGACCCTTTGCAATGTCACTGTACTTCTCTTCCCCTCAAGAAGTGGAGTCTAGTTCCCCTCTCTCTCCTTGAATTGAGCTGGTGTTGTGACTGGCTTTCATCAATACAATGTTGCAGAAGTGAAATCCTACAGCCCCAGTTTAAGAAGACTTGTAGCTTCCACTTTCAATCTGGGAACTCTGGTTGAGGCGGTGTGGAGAGAAGCATAGTGAATGAGATACCGTATGGAGAGAGAAACCACATGGAGGAGAATCAAGGGGCCCCAGTCTGACAGCAGTAACAAAGCCCCAAATATTGAGAGTGAGGCCACCTTTGGTCTTCCAGCCCCAGTCAAGCCACCCCATATGGACATCACAGAGAGCAGAGACAAGCCATCCCTACTAAGTCCCGAATACCCAACCCAAGGAACTGTAAGCACTGAAAAGGTTACTGTTTTAAGCTACTATGTTATGGGGCATTTTTCTGTTTGTTTTTGTTTTTGTTTTTTTCCACAGTAGTAAATAACTGATATAAGGATAATTTAGTTTGGTTTCAGTACAATATATTTACATGGTTTGCAGTCACTTCAATGTATTGTTAGGTTATTGCTTTCCCTCCATGTGTAGCACTGGGCTCCAGGAACAATCCTGCCACCCATTGTGCTGACTGTCCTGGCATCATGACACTCATGTGCCGAGTCAGAGATGCTACAGCACAATGAATGGGTCCTGTGATGTCTGGCACCCTATGTGAGTATTGGAAGAAAAACAATGCTAAAGTCTGCAGAGCCGGAATAAATGTGGGAAAAAGTCTCCCAAGAATTAGTTACGTAAAATTCAGAGTAGACTATTAGGTAAGAGTATTAAAGTCTCATCAAAATGGAAGTTCTTGAAAATGTAGCATATAAAGTATAAATTTACCATGTATTTTTTTCTTTTTTTTGTGAGGAAGATCAGCCCTGTGCTAACATCTGCCAATCCTCTTCTTTTTGCTGAGGAAGACTGGCCCTGAGCTAACATCTGTGCCCATCTTCCTCCACTTTATATGGGACGCCACCACAGCATGGCTTGACAAGCGGTACATCGGTGCGCACCCAGGATCCGAACCGGCGAACCCTGGGCCGCCTCAGCGGAGCGCGAGCACTTAACCGCTTGTGCCACCAGGCCGGCCCCTGTATTTTCTTCTTTTTTGATGAGAATTGCACACAATGTAATTTATTGGGAATTCTGTGCTTATAGGGCACAAATCTGTATGAAAAATACAAAAACAAGTATATTTGTGAAGGCTCATATTTGAAAAAACCCTCATATAAGTTGTCTTCATGTAATCACAGTTTCCAAATGTGACCACAGTTTTAAAAATTTCTGTGAGATTATTAATGACAATTGTGAAGCTGAAATAAGCTTTTCTAAACTGTCAAGAATTTGAATTTATTTTTAATTTACTTTTTTTAAATTTTAGAACTAGAATGACTTTTTAAGATTTTAATTTCTTTGAGCGCAGTTTTAGGTTCACAGCAAAATTGAGAGGAAAGTACAGAGATTTCCTGTATATCTCCTGCCCCCACACATGCATAGCCTCTCCCATTATCAATATTACTCCCCAGGGGGGTGTATTGGTTACTGTTGATTAATCTACATTGACACGTCATTATTGTGCAAAGTCTGTAGTTTACATCGTTTCACTCTTGGTGTTGTACATTCTATGGGTTTGGGAAAATGTATAATGACATGTGTCCACCATTACAGTAACATACAGAGTATTTTCACTGCTCTACAAATCCTCTGAGCTCTGCTTGTTCATCCTTGTCCCCCTCCCCCCAACCGTTGGCAACTACTGATCTTTTTATTGTCTCCATAGTTTTGCCTTTTTCAGAATCTCATATAGTTGGAATCATACAGTATGTAGCCTTTTTTGATTGGATTCTTTCACTTAGTAATTTGCATTTAAGTTTCTTCCATGTCTTTTTATGGTTTGATAGCTCATTTCTTTTTATCACTGAATAACATTCCATTCTAGATGTACTATAGTTTATTTATCCGTTCACCTACTGAAGGAAATCTTAGTTGCTTCCAAGTTTTTGCAGTTACGAATAAAGCTATTTAAATACTCATGTGCAGGTTTTTGTGTGGACATAAGTCTTCAATTCTTTGGGGTAAATACCAAAGAGTGTGATTGACAGATCGTATGGTAAGAGTATGTTTGGTATTGTAAGAAACCACCAAACTGTTTCCCAAAGTGGCTGTACCATTTTGCATTTCTATCAGCAATGAGTGAGAGTTCTTGTTGTTCCAAATCCCAGCCAGAATTTGGTGTTAGCAGTGTTCTGAATTTTGGCCATTCTAATAGGTGTGTAGTGGCATCTCACTGTTATTTTAATTTGTATTTCCCTAATGACATGACATGGAGCATCTTTTCATATGCTTGTTTGCCATCTATTTGCTTCTTTGGTGAGGTATCTAAGGTGTTACTTTTTAGTTAAATTTTTAAATTTTTGATTTCTAAAGAGAAGATTAACCATGCTAGAGGAAAGAAGGAATTATCTTTCTATTGTCTCTATAGGAAATATTATAGACTATTGTCATATGTATAAATGATCAAAAATATGCCGCTAAAAATATAAAATATATGGAAATATTTTGGGCAGCTGACTCTTAAAAATACTAAATTATTTCCATGGATTTTATGATTTTGCAGTACTTTTCTGCCTTTTTAATTTTGTAACTTGTAACTTCTCCTTCTAAAGAAAGCCACTTTGTTACTTATTTTGAAATTATAATTTTAATTATTTTTCTTAAAGAAAGCTCTCCAAACTCAAAAAGACAGGCTGCGACCTTGGTAGTACGCTTTACCATAACTGGAACACTGAGGAAGAATTAGAGGCTTTCAGAATTGTAAGGTACTTCTGAAACATAAAGCCTTTGCCATTTTTCTATTTCATTTCCAAAAGGCACTAATGCATCCCCAATGTAGAACTGTGGAAAGCAACTGAGCTGTCACACTTTCCAAGCTCTTAACGGACAAGTGTTCACTTTGGCTGTCAAGGACCCCATTTCTGTACCTGGGGAATTTATAAGCATGCTATGCTACACAATGGAAGGGGAAAGTACAAACAGGGCTGACAAAACCTTGGGACACAAGTAGCCATCAATATTTTCAGATGACCCACAAGCAATGGTCAAAGAGCTGTTGTTGGCAAATCCTCCCAGCCATGACAAGAGTAGCCAGTGCAGACCCACAGCATGGCTGTGACAAGGTGCTTTCTTAAAAGGCAATAGATGGTCTGAGGCATAGGCTCTGCTCTCCCATTACCTTGCTTCTAGTAATAATTGCCACTCCACTGCATGTCAATGAAGACTTTGCTCCCCTCCACTTCCAATGATTTCTGATGAGTGGTTCAAGAGCCTATTTGGAAGTTTGAAAAAAAAAGAGAAAACCAACCAACTAACCAACAGAGTCATGTTTGATACTTCTCTTTGCTTTCCTGCTAATATCTAATCCTCCTGGAGCCAGTGTAGAAAGAGAAAAGCATGGACAAAGAGGCGAAGATGAATAAACCCAAAGATTAATCTATTAATATGCTAAGCTACTCAAACTTCCAGCAATGCATTTCACCACTTAAAGGTGTCTATAAACATCACAAATAATAAGGTAATTGGACACGCCCCGGGACTGTATTAGAAAAACAATGTGTTCCTGGCATTTAACAAACTATAGAAATCCCTTGAAGTATAGTCTTTGTTCCCAGCATTTAAAAGGCAAATTCCTGAATATGAGGTGCCTTCTTTATCCAACTGCAGATGATACAGTTTTAATATCCATATCCCCTGTCTCCATTGTTTCTCTCCCCCAGGAGTGTGAACTGATTCCGTCAGTTTTTGGTCTCATTATTCTTCTACTAGAGGATCTATCTGTTTATGAACGTATTTAAGTATCTTCCATAATTTAAAAAAAGAAATCCTTCCCTGAATTCCTGTTCAATATTAACTAACTGAAACCTCCAGGGTAATGAATCTGTGAAAAAAGGAAAAAATAAAATATCTGAGTTTTCCACAACATTATATGAACTTGAAAGACAAAGATTTACATAACTTTTTAATATAATCTACATATTATTGTTAGGTTCAAATATGATTTACACATGTTTGAAATTAAACAATTAAAAAAATGTTTTGTATTCAATAGTCCAAATGCTTCGTATTCCTGGGCATAAATCTGGTTGCCCATATGCATGTTAATGGAATTTGGAGCTTCTTTTTATAATTACTGGGAAGATTTTTTCCATCTGAATCTAGATTGTTGGGCATTTCTTTGAAGCATTTACCTATTTTCTGAAGGCAACTCAAAAATTCAGGCTTGTTCAGAATGTTAAAACTAAGCTGGCTAAACCTTACGACCCAAAGAACACATTAGATACTAGTTAATTACTATATTCAAGTAAAACTTTGAATTATATTCAAAACCTTTGATTCTGTATGTCCTAGGCCTAACCCATTCAGTACAATGTAACACAAATTCTATTTGATTTCCTACACTTGTATGCCAAGAAAAAAGCTCTTCATTTATTAAAAGTAAATGTAATGAATGTTATTAAGGTAGCAGCTTCATATTCTCATAAAGTTTCACTTTTCACACTAACCATTAAAGGTTCTACCAGTTATAAGACATACGTAGGTTTGCATCCATATGTGCAAAGTCTGTATTTCTACCAAATCACTTCAAAATATCCAAACAGATGTATTTGTCTAAGTTAGCCAAACTGTGACAATGCCTTTTAAATACAAGATAAAAATCTTCTGTTAAACGTTTGTTTCATTTCATACGGACTTGGACTTTTAACTTTAAAACAAGGATTTTTAAACATTGAAATCTACATGAGAGATGACATCAAATTATTAAAATCTGGGATCATTTAAGAGAGGAAACAATATCTCCTTTCTCAGTGAATATCAAGAAAGAGGATGCTCTCTGATATCTAAAATTGTGTCTCCATTCCTCATTGTAGAATAAAGTTGTGGAGCGTGAGCTATCATTACGAAAATTTTCACTTTGTCGTTTTGGTCAGTTTCAGTCATCTTTTATGTCAAGGTCCCAGGAACTTTCAAATATAATTCAATTTCTAAAAACATCAAAATGTTTTTATAGCTTTTTCAGTCAGCTTTATTGTTCCAAATCTTTGGTTTTTAATGGTATCCCCTACTTTTTTCCCTTGATTATGGAGCAATCATAATATGGATCTCCTGTCAGAAGACCTCGGCTACCAAACCAAGGTAACATACGCCTCCAAGAGCTGACAAACACCAGCAGCACCAGGGCATAAATTTTGCAGATATTTACGAGGACATTTCTCAAGAACAAGAAAATATAAAGCAGTCTGGAGGTCCCATATTTTATTGAGAAGTTTGCTCTTCCTTTAAGTGTTTTTCTATTCATGCTCATGGAATTATGACTACAATACAATGGCCTTGAATTCCACATGAATCCCGAGCTTAACAGTGTATCCTTAAGTAACTCATTGTAATGAAAAGTTCACTTGCATCTGCCAACAGTTTCTCTCTGCTTCAGCTCACATTAAGAGAAGTATGCCTTAGATCAGCCCAAACCAATATCATATGCACTTCTGGACTTGCAGACAGGGTATTTAGGGGGAAAACATAGAAAGTACTTTGTCTATCAATGAATTATACATAATCTTCAGATGGAAGTTTTTTCCTTTATACATAAATTTGCATAGCCTACATTGTATGACAGACTAACTTTACAACTTCTGTTCTTCAAACAATATTAAAAGGGTTCTTTTCTTATTTTTGTTTTGTTAACAAACATTTCTTTCTTTCATATTCTTGACCAAATTTCAAATTGCTTGCATGTAAATTCACATCATCTTCTAGATCCTTTAGAACTTCAGAAACTGAAGATGAAACTCTAGGTTCCAAACTTTACTCAGATAAGCAACAGAAACTAAGGCAAGAGTAGAAAGAACAGACAGAGGGACCTCTTTCAAATCTCAACACCTCAACCGGTGCACTGTATTCACATTAAATCCTTAGCAAGGTTTCTAGGGCAATAAACATATTTCCGATAGAAAAGACAAGCTTCATGCTCAAGAGAAGTTGACATAAAATAACTGCTATCATATTTTCACTCAAGGAAGCTTCTATCTCTATTTTTAGCTTGCCATCTTGGGGTTCAAAAGCAATAATGAAGAAAAAGTAAAGTATTTGCTCCCCTCATCTACTCACAATCAGATGAGATTATTATTCTTCCTAAGAACCAAGAATCAAGATATCGGAACTAAAATAAAAATTAATTCAACACAGAAGACTACACAAAATCAATTTGTTAATCGAAAAATTAAAATTCACGCCTTAGTCACAGAGCTCTACTGGGAAATTTGCATCTTGCTTAATTAGTCTTGCTAAAAATCTGAAAATCATCAGCTTATTTTGTGAGTGCAGTCAGTTCACGCCCAGACTGGAGGCTTAGGAGAACCTATGCTACATTGGCCAGTACAAACATTCACTAAGTCATTCACTTAGCCAGAACCAAACTTCCCACTGTGTCCCTCTCCCGCCCAAAATCTCTGCAGAGTTTCCAAAGAACCGTGTGAATGAGATAGGTCCTTCTACCAATCCACACTCACAAATAAATCAGAATATAATAATGCTTGGCAGAAATACATTTCCTTCCCTACAAATCAGTAGAAAGGAAAAATATCATTTTGTATGAGTGTGTGCCTTGTCTTAAATTTTGAACTAGAGTGTAGGGAAATAGATTGGTTCTCGTTACCGTCAGGACCATTCATCAGAATTAAGATCCTAGTTCTATAGAGCTGAAAGGCTTCTCGAGAGGTCATCAAGCCCAGCCTCTGCCCTATTAATCAAAGGGAAGCCCAACATAGGCCCCAGCATGCACTATGATTTGTAATTTGAAGTCGACATAGTATAGATTTCTGGGAAACTATGAGTACATTACCTTACCATTTTCTGCCTTAGCATCACATCTGTAAAATGAGAACAAGAGCAACTATCTCAAAGAGCGTCTGCAAACCACTCAAAGAATCACAGAAGAAAAGGTGTATTGATAAATTAATGTAATGGATTAATTTGCGACTAATATCCTTAGGATAGGAAAAAAAAGGGTACTTAAAAAGTACCAAGTATACTTAGTTCAGTTTTAAAAAATAAAATAAAAAATGAATTTAGAAAAATATAAAAGTCACATATGTGGAAGAGAATGCATGGAAATAGCCTCCTTGATATTTTAGAATATTGCTTGATCCATCTCTGAATTGCTTTTTCTGTCATCTTCATGTCTCTAATCTCAGAATATTCAACAGAATAATAGGTTTTGCTATTGCAGGTTATCCTATTTGCACATTCAATATTAAAAATAACACTGAATAGTGTAGAGATTTGGAGGGTGGTACTGAAAATATTGACTAGCTACTAATTGGCAGAGGAAGAAGTTTTTACCTAGAAAAAAACATGGTTGTGAATCGAACAGAGCATCCCTTTAAAAATGATGTCTTGGTGCTTAATCCAATTATGCAGCTTCCTTCCTCCCCTCAAAAAATTGCCATAACAGTAGCTGAGTAGCCCTCGCTGGTCAGCATCAAAGCTGACAGCGTGAGCCCAGAGCAAGGAGAACTGCTTCTGATTCTCCAGGTTGCCCACTGAAAGAGAGAAGGAACAATTCTCTGGCAGACCTGAATGGGAAAAATCTCTTCAGATTGAGAGCTTTTCCTCAGTGAGAGAGTTGAAGCCTCTTGGGCTTGATTTTGGCAGCATTTACTCAGCCACTAAAGTGCAGCAAAATGAAAAAAAGAAAAGAATGATATGTCTTTGCATCATATTTCCAAAAGCTAAAGAAGAATCCTATAACGTCTGAGAATGCAGGTAATATGAGGGAATAGATAGGTAAATATATTGCTGTTCTCCCTCCCCAGGCTCCAGAGAAGGTGATTACTGTAATAACCATCATAGTTTGCTGTTTATTAAATATCAACTGACTCCGTGAGGTCTAAATTCCGCAAAACGTGGACATCAATGCTTTACATAGCTGTGCTAAGTAGCAACCTTATCTAGCTTTACCATTTTGTCAAAAGAATTCATCTGCTAAAAAGCAATAACTCTAGGATGTCTCCCAGACCCTCACCCCACCCCCAAAATGTAAATACTATTCAACACTTTATGTTTTCAGTTTGCCTCATAATCTTTATTTATATCTAGATGTCTTACTTGGTCAAATAAAGAATGAGGGAATTAAATGAAATAACTCTAAGTCCAAGGTGATCAGAGTAATGACCCATGAGCAATCTGATTCATATCCAAAATTTATTTTTTCAATGAAATAATTTTGTAATTTAATTGCAGGTCAACATACGCATGTGTGGCCACTTGCTACTCCTCACCCAGGTAGAAGGCACTGGCAAATCACCAAACACTCCTCACTGCAGAGTTCTCTCCCTCCCCCAGCACCTGTCCTCTCACCCAAAGGTCTTGTGACTTCCCTGAGAACACGAAGTACTTATGTGTTTTCAGGTTTTCCTACACATCATTTAACCAGAAAAGTCAGATTCCTTTTGATCATAAAAGAATACATATCCACAATAAAAAGTAATAAAAGAAGAGCTTATTATTTTCCCTAAAAGGAATTTGTTAAATGCATTTTGCTATGTCCATTCTTTAACCTCTCAGCAGAGTTTCATGAAAAGTTAAAATTGATATTTTCCCAGAAGTTTTTCAATTTCCTTAATTAAAGAAAAAAGGAGGGAAGTGTTTGGAAACACCCATAGAAGAACTTCCAAACTAGTGAGAAATCAAGGCTATCATAGCTGGAACATCAGTTATCCAGACAAACCAATCACCTGGGACCTTGGTGTAACAATTAATTGAATACACAGATGAGACCTCAAGCCCCTCTTAAAATTAGATAGTCTAAAAGCATAGCAAAAAGATCACAAGATTGGCATTGCAAAATATACTTTATTCCACAACTTCTTTTTAGAAACAATTTTTTTTGTACTGAATCAACTCAGTAGCAGAAGATGTACAAATATTATAGCAGTCTCTTCAACTGAAGAGTTGACACAGAATAGTTAGTTTTAATATCCACCTATTGAAAGTTTCTTAAAAAAATCAATTCCTTGGTTACTCTTACTCTTTATTTTTTAGCAGAGAATCAATTGTTTAAAGTTCACTTTTCCCATTTGTGAAGCAGTTTTTATCCCTTCCTGCCAACAATATCCAACACACATGAACGTACTAGAACCTCTGAGTATTTGTCAGAAAACAAAAGGCAATCTTTTCCTGAGTCACCTTGTACTTGAGCTGACAGATTGACTCACAGTTAGATTCGATGCTTTATGGTTTTGTTGGCCAGACTTCCATCTGCACCACTGTTCGGGTACCAGAATATCCCTGCCTTGGCCACCGTTCTTTTTAGCACAGCTTTACTTGCTCAGTGCCCTTTATTCAACCTTGATACAAAAAAGAAGTCAATCTTAGGCATTTTGCCTCTTGCTAAATAAAATTTTATTAAATATGTGCATGCAGGTCTGTGTGTGTGCAATTGGAACAGCCTAGGAGCGAAGCCAAGAGGGAAAGGAGCAACACAAGTTTGAACAGCAAGTGTGTTTGACTTATTGCTGTGATTATACTAATTGCTCATCTACTTGGTGGGAGGTTGCAGGAAGCTGTTTTGAAGTAATCAAGCTGAGATAGGCCCTTCTATCTATAAAAACTCTGAAAATTCTTATACCTCAAAAAGACTAATTCTTCCTTCTTCTTGCCCTTTCTGTGGCCTCAATGCAATAATGAATATTTGATAGCTTCTCAGTTATTATAAGAGTAAGCATAAACTATCCTTCGTTTCATAGATCTGAACACAAACCCCTCAATATTCATTAAAGGATTTGAAGTGCAATACAATCTTTCTACAAAATAACAATAATTCCTTAGGTAATCTCTTGTAGAGGGTAAATTTTATGTGCATCTCATTCTCGTGGAAGTATTTGTGTGTTATGAGAAAAAATAATGATGCCCATAGCCCCAGGCTTGGATCCTCAGTCAATATTTTAGTTTTATGATTAGCATTATTATATCATTTAATAGTATAGAATCAGCAGACATAAGTCTTTTTTTAGCACCATATATAGTCTTATCTATTTTATTTTACTTTGTGTGCTGAGGAAGATTGGCCCTGGGCTAACATCCATGCCCATCTTCCTCTACTCCATATGGGACATTGACACAGCATGGCTCGATAAGCGGTGCACAGGTCCGAGCCTGGGATCCGAACCTGCAAACCCTGGGCCACTGAAGCGGAGCGTGCGAGCCCAACCACTATGCTGCCACTGGCCCGGCCCCAAGAAAATTTTTTAATAAAAATTGAAATGTTAATAAAACATATTGATCTTGGAACTATATGGGAGCCTAGATATAAAGCTCTTTATTGTATGTGCTACTTAACTCTGCAATATGCACTTCTCTTTTGCGAGTCCACCCTAACAAACAAAGATCACATTGGGATCTGGTAAGAGCGTGTAAAGGCTTTAGAGTCACTCAAATCCAACCATCCCAGATGCATTGCTTCCTAACTCTATGGATCTTGGGCTCCACTGAGCCACAGTTTACCAAACAGTATAAATTGGACATTAATGCCTACTTTACAGTTATTGTAAGAATTAAATAGCTAGCATGCATAATATGCATGGCACAAAATAGACGCTAAAATTTACAATGGATTTCCTTTTCCTCAAATCTTCCTCAAAAATTGTATTGCTTGTAATACCTTTGAGCTCTTTGGGCATCAGGAACTATGTCTTATTCTTACCTCTTGCCTATTCTCCTCTATCTTTAATTCCTCTCTGAATGCTGAGGAAGCATAATAAAACCAACGGTGGGAAATCATTTTAGGAAGAGCCTACATACAAAAATGTACTTTAAGTTGATAAATTAAGATGTGATAACTCATAAAATGAGTCACAGAACCACTCATTACTGGGACCTGGAGAAATATAAGAGATACGAGTCCAACCCCCTGGTTTTGCAGAAGAAAAAATTGCAATCAGAGAGTTAACTGACTTACTTAAGAGCACCGAGTTGCAATATTTCCTTGAATGCCAAGTGTTCACTGCGTATTTCAAATTATTACACTTTTTAAAATTCCACTTTCATATTGTGCTTAGAAATAAAGCCAATATAAAACAATTCATTTTTAGGCATAATCCACAAAGTCAAAGATGATTATTTATATATTTGTGGGGTTTTGTAGATAAGTGCATGGTTTTATCTTCACAACAGTTCCTAAACATCACTGTACTTGTTAGTATCAATGTACTTTTCTCCCCAAAATAGACATACACACACACACACACACACTAGCTCTACTCTGAGGTTTTTGAATGATTGCTCAATGGAGATCCCAGAACACACCTGCATCTGAACTACATGCAACATTTGAACCTGTAAAACTTGAGAAAGAACTCATCCCGATATCATTAGGGAATGAGATACCAGAATAGATATAAAACATCTTAATGAGCCTTGAATGAAAGCAAGCCTTGTAGATAGGAAAATCTCCCAAAGTCCAACCAAATCTTTTATAAAAATGGGATGGTATTTCAGAAGATGAAAATAGCATCTATAATGAGTAATCTGAATTCAGGCAGAAGTTGGGGAGAAAGGACAATTCTCAACACTTCTTCCTAAATAAATCCTTCAGCTTCCCCAAAAAGAGACCCACTCTTCCCAAAGGGACCATGGGCACCACTTGACAATTCCTTCTTTGCAGCCATTTCCTGATGAGCTTGATGGAGAGTTCATGGGTTGACACCACCCCGTTCAAATATATGTACATAGTGAAAAAGAAATATTGGCAGTGTTTCCCAATGAAAAAAAGTTTGTGAAATGTTCTTTAAGTCGAAATAGTGTAAACATTAGAATATAGAGTCTACTGATAAATAGCTCTACAATCACGCCCTATTGAGTCATCTTTGGCTGAAATACAGTTATTTGGATATCCTTGTCATAGTTCACTAACTTAGCACATTTTAAATATCATTTATACAAAGAAAATAAACTAGAAAGGGAAAACAGATATGTGAAACTATGTATCAGTCATATGAAAATATAATTTGGTCGTTTTATGACCATTAGATACGATATTTAATTGGTCTTCAGAATAATCGCACATCAAACCATCTAAATCTGATGATATGTGTTTTGTTCAATAATGATTCTCCACATAGTTCATTGGTCTTTTGCCCA